>NC_056747.1:1192852929-1193135429 GCF_019279795.1 Protopterus annectens | reverse complement strand
AGAAGTGGGGTCACCCAATGGGGCATAGGTTCCCTATGCTTGGGCGGAGGGGAGGTTCCGAGGCAGACACCAGTAGAGAAGGGGTAGGAGCCAATGGAGCGGAGGGTGGAGCAGTCTCAGCAGACAGCACACTACACTCCTCATGACCGCAATCATGGACGGAGAGAGACTCCAGCTCAGAAGAACCTGGAGACCTCCTCCAAACAGAAGATGATGGCTCCGAGGCCGATGTCGGAGCCGAGCTCACCTGCACCGAAGCACCAAGCGAAAGAGAGGGGTTGGACAAGGGTCCGATGCCACTCTCCCCCTCAAAGTCGACGAGAGAGCATCGGCCCCCAGATCCCTCGACAGACCGAGGTATTAAGGAGTTTGGAACAGTTGGAACTGATAAACCTAGGGTTGTCGGAAAGTACAGCTGTGTACACTTACCATAAATGTAGATGTTTGAGTGTATTCACAATTGCAGTCATCACATTTGGGTTATCCCTGCCAGGGTAGCCCTTAGCCGGCCCGAATACCAGAGGTTTAGTACTTCTGCAATGGTTGCTGTCACTTCAGGACTGATGTCAGGTCATCAGCAGCATAAAAAGTAAGGTAGCCCAACGCCATTACATCAGTTTTTCTTGCCCTACCTGTCAGGAGACCCCACACGGGAACCAGGTTATGGTGGAAGAACCCCACCAGTAGAAAGTAAATACCAAAATGTTCCTTGTAAGGAGAGAGAGAGAGATAGAAGAGGGGGATGGAGGGAGGGAAAAGTACAGTTGTGTACACTTATCATAAATGTAGATGTTCAAGTGTATTCATTGTTGCAGTCCTAACCAACGGTTTATCCGGCTCCCAGTAGCCTTCGATCGGCCAGAATACCAAAGGTAAGTAAATATGACATCGGCTGTCGTTGGCTGTAAAGGACGTCAGGACGTCCGACACAAAAGAAGAAAGCCGACGTCACTTCCTCAGTCTTTCTTGCCATAACAGTCAGGAGCCCCAGAAAACAAGGCTTAAGCCAAAAGAAACTTTGGCAAATAAAACCAGATTCAGCCTGTACCTTAGGAAAGGAGAACAGGAGAGGACCAAAAAAGGGGGAAGGAGGGAAGGAAAAGTACAGTTTTGTACCTACCATAAATGTAGATGTCCGATAGGCATGCATCTGCAGTCCTTACAAATGGGTTGTCCTGTCGTCAGGCAGCCCTTCGGTCGGCCGGATTCCAAAGTCTGGGTCTGGCCTCGGCTGGTGTCGCACTTCACCCGACGTCATAGCTGCAGTTCTTCGGGTATAAAGGCATCAGCCGACGCCATTTTCCTCAGTGTTTCTTGCCCCAGATGCCAGGTGCCCTCTAGGAAGGCTAAATTTGGATAAATGCAAATGGTTCCAAATAGTAGAGAGCAAACAAAAAATAAGCATGTATGTACATATATACAAACAAATACACCATAATAGATTCCCCCAGCTAGCTACAAGATGGGCAAATACCCTAGGAGTACCACAGAGGGAAGGAGGGTGGGTAATCCTGACTGCAGATGCATGCCTATCGGACATCTACATTTATGGTAGGTACAAAACTGTACTATGTCCTTCAAGGATGCATCTGCAGTCCTTACAAATGGATAGAATACCATAGCCAAACTGGGGTAGGAGGAGAAATTAGTTTATGGTGTAGTTAAGATCCCTTGCAAAACAGCAGTGGCAAAACCTGCTCGGGATCTGGAGTATAAAGGTAAATTATAATGCTTGGCAAATGTATGCACGGAGCTCCAAGTAGCAGCCTCTAAAATGTCTTTGGTAGCCACTCCTCGTAAGAAAGCTGTGGTAGTGGCTGTAGCCCTTGTAGAGTGAGGCCTGATGTTTTCTGGAGTTTTCTTCCCATGGTAGGAGTAACAAAATCTAATGCAATTTCCTATCCACTTAGAGATTGTCTGTTTTGAAATTGCTTTTCCTTCCATTCCTGTTGCATATGCTACCAGTAGCTGGTCAGTTTTTCTGTTGCTCTTGGTCCTGTCCAGGTAGTAACGTAATTGTCTATGTACATCCAAGGTATGCAACAGTCTTTCTCCCCTGTTCTGTGGGTTGGGGAAGAATGTAGGTAGGTGGATAGCTTGATTTAAAGATACCCTGGAGACGACCTTTGGCATAAAAGTAGGATTAGTTCTCATGGACACTCTATCTTGATGGAAGATCAGGAAGGGCTGTACTGCCATTAATGCCTGTAGCTCAGATACCCTTCTTGCTGAAGTGATTGCAAGCAGGAAACCAGTTTTCCATGATAAGTATTGTAATACTGCTGTTGCTGCTGGTTCGAAAGGAGGTAGTGTCAATTTTTCTAGCACAAAGTTCAAGTCCCATGCTGGCAATGGTGGCTTCCTAGGTGGTTTTACATTTTTAATTCCTCTCGGAAACTGCCTGAGCAGAGGATGTGAGAAGACTGGAGGATCCAAGTTGTATTCTGCTGAAATGGCTGATGCATGAATCTTAATGGAAGAATAGGACAGGCCGTTGTGGAAGAGCTCTGCCAAGTATTCCAGGATGTTAGCTATGTTTACCAGTGACACATTCTCTCCTTTTGCTGTACTCCAAATGAAATATCTTTTCCATTTTGCTGAATAATTTTTTCTTGTTGAGGGTCTGCGAGCCTCCAAGATAATGTCTTTAACCCTTTGAGATAAATCTGGGTTATTTGGTCTTATGCAATGTTCCAGGCAGCCAGCTGCAGTGTTTTCAGGTTTGGATGCAGGGTTTTGAAGTTGTTCTGTGTTAACAGCAAGGGAACTAGGGGCAGAGGCCATATTTGTTCCCGAGACATACTCCTCAGTAATGGGTACCAATGTTGCCTTGGCCAGTCTGGAGCTATCAGGATGATCCTTGGACGGTCTTCTTTGATCTTCAATAGCACCTTGTGCATCAAAGGAAGAGGTGGGAATGCATATGCTGTCAGGTTTTTCCAACTGAAAGATAGGGAGTCCACTTTCCAAGCGAGTGGGTGGTACGTCCTTGTGCAGAATTTTTTCAGTTGGTTGCTTAGGATGTCTGCTAGTATATTTTCTTTTCCTGGCACAAAAATTGCTTGTAACTGAATGTTGAAACTCAGTGCCACATTCCAGAGGTCCATTGCCATGCGGCATAGAGGGTATGAATGTGTGCCTCCCTGTTTGTTGATGTACCACATAACTGTGGTGTTGTCCGTCCTTATCAGCAGATGACCCTGTCGAAGAAATGGTCTGAATGCCTGAATTGCCAGTTTTACTGCCAGCATTTCCTTTTGATTTATGTGTAGGTGCAGCTGGTCTTGAGTCCATAAGCCTTGTATGCACTTGTCCAGCATGTGTGCCCCCCAACCGAGGTCTGAAGCGTCTGTTGTGATGGTCTGGCTTGGTTGAGTGCTGTGGAAGGGCAGTCCCTTGTTTGTTTGACAGGCCTGAGCCCACCATTGGAATTCTTGCTTCAGGCATGGAATTATTGGAATTTGGGTTTCTAGGCTGTGCTTGTGCTGAGACCATAAATTCCTTAGGTACAACTGTAACTTTCTCATATGTAGTCTGGCATGTGGAATCAATATTATGCAGGATGCTATGTAACCGAGAGCTTGCAGGACTTTTCTTGCTGTACGCTGGTTCTGCTTTGTTAATGCCATGAAGTAGAAAGGGAGTTGCTCCTGTTTTTCTACTGTCAGGAATGCCATTTGTTTTGATGTGTCCAGATCTGCACCCAAGAAGGTTATCCTTTGGGATGGTATCAGCCTTGACTTTTTTATATTGACTGTGTATCCCAGGGCTTGTAGTAGATGAATGACCCTTTGCAAATCTTTTGTTAATTTGTTTTTGTTGTCCGCTTGTAACAGGCAGTCGTCCAGGAAAGGGTAAATTTGAATTCCCTGAAGCCTGCAATGAGCAATTACTGATGCCAGGCATTTCGTGAATACTCTGGGCTCAGTAGATACGCCAAAGGGCAATGCTGAGAATTGATAATGCTCTGATCCTGCAAGAAATCTGAGGTATCTTCTGCAATTTGGTCGTATGGGGACGTGCAGGTATGCCTCCTTGAGATCTAGAGTTACCAGCCAAGGCTCCTTGCCCAGCATGGGAAGAAGCTGCTGCAGGGTCAGCATTTTGAATTTTGGAACAATGAGGTATGTGTTTAAAGTGGACAGGTCGAGAATAGGCCTCCATTGGTTTTCTTTTCTTGGTACCAGGAAAAGTCTGGAGTAAAATCCTTGCCCTTGTTCCATAAATGGTACCCTTTCTACAGCTCTCATCCTTAGTAAGCGAGTTATTTGTTGTAGAGCTTCTGTCTTCTGATTTGGAGGTAGGTTTGGCATTCCTCTCTTCCTTGGTAGAGTATGGAAGTGAAACCTGTAACCTTGGTCTATTGTCTGTAAAATCCATTTGTCTCCTGTGATGTAATGCCAGTTTACTGAAAATAAGGCTAGCTTCCCGCCTAAGGGTGCCTCTAGTTGTTCCCTGGTAGGCGGTGCCAGAGCCAAGTCACTGTGATTGTCCTGTGGAAGTGGTGGTGGTGGCTGGATCTGTGGCTGTACCTCGCTGGTTGTTAGCCTGCCACTGACGTCCCCTGTAGGCACCTCTGGATTGACCCCTGCCTCTTGAGCGTCTATTCCTGCCTCTCGAGCTCTGGAGGTGTCTGGAAAGGACCAATTCTTGGAAGGCCAGTTCCTGCTAAACCTTGGAGGCTGGACCTGCAAGAAATCCTTGACTGTCTGGACAGATTTTGCTTTCTCTTCCACCTTCTTCAGCATCTGCTGTGCAGGGGAGCCAAACAAATTGAGCTTATCCATGGGAGCATCTAGGAGCTTTGATTTAACATGGTCTGGTAAGGACTGTTCTTTTAACCATGCATGTCTTCTGTTCACTGTGCCAGTCATGGCTGATCTAAAGGAAGCCTCCAGTGCATCATAGCCGCATTTTAAGGAATGATTACTGACCTGCTGAATGTTATGTACCATTTCCTGTACAGATTTTTTGTCTAATGGTTCATCCGAGGACAGTTTAGTTAACTGGTCTAACATAAATTCCTGATACTGAATCATGTGGAATTGACAGTTCAAGGCCCTAGCTGAAAGAGTAGCAGAAGTGTAAACTTTTTACCCCATCTCCAAGGCCCTAGATTCCCTTTCAGAGGGAGGGTTTTGGTAGAGGTAGCTGCTACAGCCTTGGGTCCCTGGGAGATAGTTTGGGATCTGCAAAGGGGCCTTATACAAATGATAATGTGTGTCCGAACCCTGTAGTACCTATCGGGCTTAGCAGGGGCTGGAGGAAGAGAATCAGGAGCAGTACAAGCATCATTAAAAGCATCATCCACAACAGTAAGTACTGGAGGAATGGCTAAAGGCCTATGCTGTGGCAAATGCAAAAAGGTTCTAAGCCTTTTCCTAGAGTCTGAAAAATCCTGGCCCTGCCATTGAAATTGTTCCCTCATAGCATGCAAGGTTTCCCCAAAGGAAAATTCCTCAGGCGGAGAGGCAGAAGGAATGGACTCTTCTGCATCGGAGTCCTCATAAGGAGAAAAAGGGGCCTCTGGAGGTTCTGAATTATCTGATTCATCAGAGGAGCCATCTGAAGAAACTGGCTCAGGGGGCTCTACTCTAGTCCTCTTCTCTGGAGGTGGGTGAGAGGACCTGTCTGGATGTGGTTGGGATCCCCGGATCAAAGAAATGAGATCCTCTGCTAGACTAAGCATTTGTGAACTAGAACTGGGCCTGTGAGAGGGGGTCTTAGCAGGCACAGTTTTGGTAGTTTTTGCTGCTTTAGCCCTGGCAAAGGCCTTAATCGACATGGATGCAGGAGGCCTAGCAGCTCCCAGTGCAGGGGTAGAAATATCCAAAGGGATAGTATCTGATAAATCCTGTGAACCTGCAGGAGCAGGTGGGATTTCAGTAGCAGATTCAGCCAAGCTGGATGAGGCCTCGGTAAGTGGCAAGCTTTCGGCCGAAGGAAGAACCGTGGACTCTGTTTCAGCCGAAACCGAGACACTCGCGGTTAGCTTAACCGCGGTTTCGGCCGAAACCGTGGACCACGAGTGTCGGTCCTTTTCCTTGCGTTTTTTAGAAATTTGCGTAGTCGGAGTATCCGACGGCATAATGTAAGCAAAAGCGGAGCCGAAAAACTCTTCAGCAAATTCAGACCGACGTCTAAGCGTTCATCGGTTGAAAGAAGCACAGGCTAGACAAGCTGCTACGTCGTGGTCTGGGCCTAAGCAAGGTAAGCAGTAAGAGTGGAAATCTTTGAGGTATTTGTTTCCCACAATTTAAACAGTTATTCACTTTTTCTGACATCGGCTGAGGCAAGAAAGAGTCCCCAACGGGGTACTTAGCTTTTTGGAAGTCTTCGGTACTTGTAGTAGTAATCTCTGGTTCTGACCGACCGGCACTTGCGAACAGCTTCTGCTTCGGGCGCCACGCGGCAAGAAAGACTGGGGAAAATGGCGTCGGCTGATGCCTTTATACCCGAAGAACTGCAGCTATGACGTCGGGTGAAGTGCGACACCAGCCGAGGCCAGACCCAGACTTTGGAATCCGGCCGACCGAAGGGCTGCCTGACGACAGGACAACCCATTTGTAAGGACTGCAGATGCATCCTTGAAGGACATCCAGGACTGCAACAGTGAATACATTTGAACATCTACATTTATGGTAAGTGTACACAACTGTACTATGTTCATCGTGTTTCACTGCTGCAGTACTAACCAATGGGTTTGATTACCAAAGCCCAGAGAAAAGGGGGGGGGGGTACCAACAGAATCATGGATTGGAGAGAATGCCCTGCAAAACAGCAGTGGCAAACGCTGCCTTGGCTCTAGAAAAAGTACAGTTTTGTACCTACCATAAATGTAGATGTTCGAGTGCTAATACAGCTGCAGTCATAACAGATGGGTTCTCCTGCCGTCAGGCGGGTCCTCGGTCGGCCGAATTCCAAAGTCTAGGTCCGGCGTCGGTTGTCTTCGCTTCTTCCCTGACGTCAGTGCGACAGGGGTATAAAGGAACCAGCCGACGCCATTTTCTTCAGTTTTTCTTGCCCCAGATGTCAGGTGCCCCCAGAAGGAAGGCAATACATAAATTTGTGTAATAATGCAGTGCAATATAATCAAAATACAGTAGTTGCAAGCAAATACATCATAAATGAATACCCCAATCAGGTTGTATGAGGATGTGTTAGCCTATAGGCCTGTCCCAAGAGGGAATGAGGGAGGGAAACCTGAACTGCAGCTGTATTAGCACTCGAACATCTACATTTATGGTAGGTACAAAACTGTACTATGTTCATCGTGCATACTGCTGCAGTCATAACAGATGGGTAGAATCCCAAAGCTAAGAAAGGGGTGGTAGGCACTAGGTGGAACTAGGAGGAGCCAAAATGCCCTGCAAGACTGCAGTGGCAAAGCCTGCTCTATATTTGGAGTATAATGGTAGGTTGTAGTGCTTGGAGAAGGTATGCACAGAACTCCAAGTGGCTGCTTCCAAAATATCCTTGGTAGGAACTCCTCTGAGGAAAGCTGCAGAGGTGGCTGTGGCCCTGGTGGAATGAGTTCTAATGCCTGTAGGTACAGTTTTGCCATGAAAGGAATAGCAAAAGCGTATGCAGTGGGCTATCCATTTTGAGATTGTCTGTTTGGAAATTGGCTTTCCTTGAGCTCCTACAGCATAGGACACAAAGAGCTGTTCTGATTTTCTGAAAGGCTTTGTTCTGTCCAAATAATAACGCAGTTGTCTGTGGATGTCCAAGGAATGTAGTAATCTCTCCCCTTTGTTTTGAGGATTAGGATAAAAAATAGGTAAATGTATGGCCTGATTTAAAGCTACCCTGGATACCACTTTAGGCATAAAGGACGAGTTGGTTCGTAAGGAAACTCTGTCCTGATGGAAGATGATAAAAGGCTGGACAGCCATGAGAGCCTGTAGTTCTGAAACTCTGCGAGCTGCGGTGATAGCCAGAAGGAAAGCTGTTTTCCAGGACAAATATTTCAAATCTGATGAGGCAGCTGGCTCAAAAGGAGGCAAGGTCAGTTTTTCCAGAATGAAATTAAGATCCCAAGCAGGTATTGGTTGTTTCCTTGGAGGTCTTAGATTCTTAGCCCCTCTGAAGAACTGTCTTAAGAGAGGGTGAGAGAATAAAGGTGGATCAGTGTTGTATTCTGCAGAAATGGCTGAGGCATGGATGTTGATGGAGGAGAATGAAAGTCCACTGCTTAGCAGCTCAGCCAAATATTGTAGTATTTGAGGTAAATTCAGTTTTCCAGGATCCTGGCCCTTTTCTCATTCCAGACACAAAACCGTTTCCATTTTATGGAGTAAGCTTTTCTAGTTGATGGCCTTCTGGCCTCCAAAATGACATCCTGCACCTCCTTGGAGAGTAGGGCCTGTTGTGATGCTAAGGAATCTTCCATGCGGCTAGATTGAGTGTTTTTAGCTGGCTGTGAAGAGTTTTGAAGCTGTGCTGAGTCAGAAGAAGAGGCATTAGAGGCAGGGTCCATGGTGGGGAATGCGTCAGGCTCCTCAGGAGTGGGTACCAGTGTTGCCTTGGCCAGTCAGGAGCAATGAGAATCATCTTTGGTCTGTCTGCTCTGGTTTTCAATAGGACTTTGGGCAGCAGAGGAAGAGGTGGGAAGGCATAAACTGTCATTGATGTCCAACTGAAAGAGAGAGCGTCCACTCTCCAGGCCTTTGGATGGAAAATCCTTGAGCAGAATTTTGTCAATTGGTGATTTTTGTGGGAGGCAGAGACCTATGTCTGGCCTTCACCATTCTTGGATTATTTCTGTAAAAACTTTTGGATGCAATTTCCATTCGTGTGGATCTGCCATATTCCTGCTTAGGTTGTCTGCCAGCGTGTTTTCCTTGCCTGGCAAGTACTGTGCTTGTAGTTCCATTTGTAAGTCCATGGCCATGTTCCAAAGTGACATGGCCAGTCTGCATAGGGGGTAAGAATGTGTTCCTCCCTGTTTATGTACCACATAACTGTGGTGTTGTCCGTTCTTATCAATAATTGACCTGGTTGTAGAAGGTCCTTGAAAGCTATAATAGCATTTATTACTGCTAGCATTTCCTTTTGATTGATGTGAAGGTGCTTTTCTTTTTGGGACCATTTGCCCTGAATGCACCGATCTGTCATGTGCGCCCCCCAGGCGTAGTCCGAGACGTCTGTTGTGATGACTTGATTTGCTTGAGGCTTGCTGAATGGAAGACCTGTGTTTGTTTGACATGCTTGAGCCCACCACAGAAATTCCTTTTGCAGACATGGAATTAGTGGTATTATTGTTTCCAAACTGTGGCTGTGTTGAGACCATATGTTTTTCAGGTACCATTGTAGTTTCCCCATATGCAGCTTTGCACATGGGATTAGTAAGATGCAAGATGCCATGAATCCCAGAGCCTGCAGGATTTTCCTTGCAGTCAGCCTGGTGCAATTTGCTAGTGCTCTGAAGTATTGAATTAGTTGCCCCTGCTTCTCTGGCATGAGGTAGGCCATCTGGGTGTTTGTGTCCAAATTGGCACCCAGGAAAATTATCTTCCGAGAGGGTATTAGCCTTGATTTCTTTTTGTTGACTGTGTATCCCAGAGAGTTTAACAACATTATTATATAAGCCAGATGTTTCAGAAGAATGTGCTTGCTGTCTGCTTGGATCAGGCAGTCGTCCAAACAGGGGTATATTTGTATCCCTTGAAGTCTGCAGTAGGCAATTACTGATGCCAGGCATTTCGTGAATACTCTGGGCGCAGTAGACAAGCCAAAAGGCAATGCAGAGAATTGATAATGGGTTGAACCTGCAAGAAATCTGAGGTACCTTCTGCAATTTTGTCTGACTGGGACATGCAGGTATGCCTCCTTGAGGTCCAATGTTACCAGCCAAGACTCCTTGCCCAGCATGGGAAGAAGTTGCTATAGAGTGAGCATCTTGAATTTTGGTACGAGTAGAAATGTGTTTAGGATGGATAGGTCCAAAATAGGTCTCCAATCCTTTCCCTTCCTTGGTACCAGAAATAGCCTGGAATAAAAACCTTGACCTTGTTCGTGCGTAGGTACCTCTTGAATAGCTTTCGTGTTTATGAGATCTGTAATTTGCATTTGTGCCTCTGCCCTTTGATTGTGTGGCAGGTTTGGCATGCCTCTCATTTTTGGAAGGGTGTGAAAATGGAATTTGTAGCCTCTGTTTATAATGTCCAGGATCCATTTGTCCTTTGTGACAATATGCCAATTTTTTGAAAATAATGCCAGCTTTCCTCCTAAGGGGGCTGCCATTTGAGACTTGCTTGGCATGCAAAGGGGGAAAGTCATTGGGTTTGCTTTCTGAAAGATTGCGAGTTATCCTCACCACCTCTTTGTGTAGGAGCTTGCCACTGTCTGCCTCTAAACGATCCTTGGGATTGTCCTCTGCCCTCGGCCTGTATCTGCCTCTTTGGGGTCTGTCCGTGGCAGGAAAGGACCAGTTTTTGGAAGGCCAATTTCTACTAAAACATGGGGGTTGTACCTGTAGAAAATCTTTCACAGTTTGCACTGATTTAGCCTTTTCCTCCATTTTCCTTAATACCTCCTCAGCATTAGCACCAAATAGTACATCCTTTTGAAGAGGGGCGTCTAGTAATTTAGCTTTGACATGATCAGGCAAGGCTTGTTCCTTGAGCCAGGCATGCCTACGCATGACTGATCCTGTAACAGCAGCTCTACATGAGGCCTCTAGAGCATCAAAACCACATTGTAAGGTATGCTTACCCACTTGTTCTGCACTATGCATCAAATCCTGCAACTCCTTCAAGTCTGGTTGTTCAGGTTGTGACATTTTACTTTTCAATTGTGAAAACAAAAACTGTTGGTATTTTAAAATATGGAACTGACAGTTTAAAGCCCTCATGGTTAAAGTAGCCGAGGTATAAACCTTTTTTCCCCACCTTTCTAAGGATCTGGAATCTCTCTCGGAAGGTAATAGATTTTTAGCAGTGGAGGCCTTAACTCCCTTGGGGCCCTGTGAGATGGTTTCTGGGTCAGCAGCATGGCTTTTGTATAGAAATTGGTGTGAGTCAGGAACCCTGTAGTACCTGTCAGGCTTAACTGGAGCTGGAGGTAGAGAGTCCGGGTTAAGGCAGGCCTCCGAGTAAACATCATTTAGGATGTCCAAGACAGGAGGTATAGCCAGAGGCCTGTGCTGAGGTAGCAACAGAAATTCCCTAAGCCTTTTCTTGGAATCTGAATAATCTTGGCCTTCCCAGTGGAAGTGTTCCCTTAAGGTATGCAAAGTTTCCCCAAATGAGTAATCCTCAGGGGGGGATACAGAAGGGATGGACTCCTCCACATCAGAGTCTTCAAAAGGGGAGTAAGAATGTTCCTGATCATCAGAGTGCTCTGAAATAATGGAGCCCTGATCAGAGGAGGGGGAATCTTCCTCCACTTTGGGCCTTTTGTCCGGTGGGGGCTGAGAACCTCTGATAAGAGTAATTAAATCCTCAGCCATTTTAAGCATCTGTTTCTTAGGCATGGGGCCTGGAGATGGGCCCTGTGTAGCATGCCTCTTAGAGTGCATGGTTGCTTTAGACTTAGTGAAAGGCTTGATGGAGAAAGAAGAGGAAGGACTGAAGACACCTTGAGTGGAGGTGGACCTGTCCACATTCTGAGTTTCAACGCCAAGAGTGGCTTCGGTATCTGTAGTCGGGGTGTGGGCCGAGGAGCCTGTGACCTCGGGCACAGGAGACAACGCCAAAGAAGTGTCGTCAGTAGTCAGGGGCTGCGTAGGCGCCTCGCTGAGAACCGGACCACGTGTAGTCGGCTTTGGCGTGGTGTCAGTAGAGGCCGCGGACCTCGTGTGTCGGTCATTATCTTTGCGTTTTTTAGACAAAACTGGAGTCAGAGTATCCGACGACATAATATAGTTAAATGCTTTCCCAAAATAATGCTGGGCGAACTCTGCCCGACGCTTAATGGTGGGTTTGTTGAATGTAGCACAAAAGCGACAGACCGAGACGTCGTGGTCTGGGCCTAAACAAGGTATACAGAGGGAATGGAAATCCTTATGCGGTATTTGCTTCCCACAAGAAATACAATTATTAACTTTGTCTGACATCGGTCTGAGGCAAGAAAAGTTTCCCCAACGGTGTACTTCGCTTTCAAGAAGACTTCGGTTTCCAAATTTTCGTAATCTCAGGAGCTGGCCGACCGGCACTTGCGAACTGCTTCTGCTTCGGGCACCGCGCGGCAAGAAAGACTGGAGAAAATGGCGTCGGCTGGTTCCTTTATACCCCTGTCGCACTGACGTCAGGGAAGAAGCGACGACAACCGACGCTGGACCTAGACTTTGGAATTCGGCCGACCGAGGACCCGCCTGACGGCAGGAGAACCCATCTGTTATGACTGCAGCTGTATGCACGATGAACATCAAAGGCAAATTATAATGCCTTGTGAAAGTGTGAACCGAAGACTATGTGGCAGCCTCTAAAATGTCTTTAGTAGGAACACCCCTTAAAAAGGCTGCAGAAGTAGAAGTTGCTTTTGTGGAGTGGGTCCTAACCCCTTGAGGAGGAACCCTGCCATGAAAGGAATAACAAAAAGCAATACAATGTGCAATCCACTTAGAAATGGTTGCTTAGAGATAGCTTTGTCCTGAGCTCCAGGGGCAAAACTGACCAATAACTGCACTGATTTCCGAAGGTCTTTAGTCCTGTCCAGGTAAAACTTGAGCTGTCTGTGCACATCAAGAGAATGTAGGATTCCTTTCACCTGTATTTCGAGGATTAGGAAAGAAAGCAGGAAGGTGTATGGAATGATTAAGAGTCAGGCTAGAAATCACCTTGGGCATAAAAGAGGGATTGGTTCTCAGAGAGACACGATCTGCATGGAAAATACGAAAAGGCTCCACAGCCATCAAAGCTTGCAGCTTCAAAACCCTCCTTGCTGAAGGTATAGCCAAAAGGAAGACAGTCTTCCAAGAGAGAAACTTTAAATCTGCAGTGGCAGCTGGCTCAAAAGGAGGAAGAGTGAGTTTCTCTAGAACAAAATTAAGATCCCAGGCTGGAGTAGGTGCCCTTCTGAGAGGTTTTAAGTTGCAAGCACCTCTGAGAAAAATTTTCGTCAGCGGATGAGAGAAAATGGGTTGCTCAAAAGAACAATGAGCAGAAATGGCTGAAGCATGGATCTTGATAGAAGAAAATGAAAGACCACCCTGAAGCAAATCAGCCAAATATTCCAGGATCAGAGGAAGAGTAGGCTGAGAAGATGATTCCCCTCTAGCCTGCATACAATAAGAAAATCTTTCCCATTTGTCAGCGTAGGACTTCCTAGTGCTAGGCCTCCTGAAGTACATTAACCACCTGCTGGGAAAGGAAAGAAGAAATGGATTGATTCATACAATGAGCCATGCTGCCAAATGGAGAGACTGAAGATGAGGACGTAGAATGTTTCCCCCTTCCTGAACCAAAAGATCTTGTTTCAGAAGAAGATGCCACAGAGGAAATAGGGAGAGACTGCGAAGCAGTGGATACCAGAGCTGTCTGGGCCACTCTGGAGCTATGAGAATAGTCCTTGGTCTTTCATCCCTGATCTTCAATAATATTCTGGGAAGAAGAGGAAGAGGAGGGAAGGCATAAACTGACATAAGCGTCCAAAAGAAGGACAGAGCATCCACTCTCCAGGCCTTGCTGTAATGCTGTCTGGTGCAAAAAAGTGGTAGAAGGTGGTTGCCTGGGAAGGAGAAAAGATTCACCTGAAGAGTGCCCCAATGCTGAATGATGCTGTAAAAGACTGCTCTGTTCAGTTGCCCCTCATGAGGATCCAGGGTCTATCTGCTCAACTGGTCTGCCAAAACACTGAGTCTCCCTGGAAGAAAATAAGTAGTAGATGCAGGCCCAATGATGCTGCTATGGACCAGAGAATCATGCTCTGTCTGCACAGGGGGTAAGAATGAGTCCCTCTCTGTTTGTTGATGTACCACATGACTGTGGTGTTGTCTGTTCTGACAAGCAGAGTTCCTGGAGAGAGAAGATGCTTGAAAGCTAGTAAGGCCTGCTGAACTGCTATCAACTCCTTTAGGTTTATGTGCAGGTGCATCTGCTGGGCGTTCCAACGTTCCTGTATGCATCTGCCATCCAGGTGAGCTCCCCAGGCAGAGTCCGATGTGTCCGTGGTAAGACCTCGAATGGCAGGAGGTGGGCGAAAAGGCATGCCTTTGTTTTGCAGACAGGCTGTCGCTCACCAAAGAAACTCTGTCTGCAAACATGGAAGCAGAGGAATTATCATATCCAGGTCCTGTGTGTGCTTACACCAAAGGTTCTTGAGGTACCATTGCAATTTCCTCATATGCAGTCATGCATATGAAATCATGAGAATGCAAGAGGCCATGTATCCTAGAGCTTTCGGGTATTTCCTTGCAGGTAGTTGGGACAGGCTTGCCAAATCCTTGAAGTAAACTGAAAGAGCTGCCTGCTTCTCCTGGGTGAGATCTATCATCTGGGCGGCTGTGTTCAGAGTCGCTCCCAGGAATGTTATCACTTTGGATGGCACCATTTTTTATTTTTCCTCGTTGAGAGTATAACCCAGGGAAGAGAGAAGAGTCTTTACAAATTCCAGATCCTTTAACAGCTGTTCTTAAGAATTTGCTTGAATTAGACAATCTTTCAAGTAAGGATAAATCTGAATTTTCTTCTACCCGCAAAACGCAATGACTGGAGCTAGGCACTTTGTGAAAACTCTGGGAGCAGTAGATAAGCCAAAGGGCAGCACAGAGAATTGATCATGTTGCTCACTCTGAAACAAAGGTATTGCCTGCAACTTTCCCTGACAGGAATGTGCAGACAAGCTTCTTTGAGATAGTACAGTTGTGTATCTAACATAAATGTAGATGTTCGAGTATATTCACTGTTGCAGTCATTACACTTGGGTTATCCTGCTGGCAGGCTACCCGCAGTCGGCCTGAATTCCAAAGTCCTGGTCCGGCGTCGGTTGCTGTCGCCTCTTCCCTGACGTCAGTGCGTCAGGGGTATAAAAGATGCAGCCGACACCATTTTCTTCAGTTTTTCTTGCCCCAGGTGTCAGGTGCCCCCAAAAGGGTAGGCTAAAAAATTCTGGTCATAAAAAAGCATGCACAAAACCTTCATCTACAAGCAAATATACCACATAGGTTGTATAGAATAGAGGTGCCAGGTGCCCCCAAAAGCGTAGGCTAAAAAATTCTGGTCATAAAAAAGCATGCACAAAACCTTCATCTACAAGCAAATATACCACATAGGTTGTATAGAATAGAGAAGTACAGATAGGTCCCAGCAATGAAAGGGGGATGGTGTGAGGGTAACCTGGACTGCAACAGTGAAATACATTCGAACATCTACATTTATGGTAGGTACACAACTGTACTATGTTCATCGTGTTTCACTGTTGCAGTCATTACACTTGGGTTGAATCCCAAAGCTGAGGTTGGATGGCTGGGCCTAAATTGAATTAGGAGTGGCTATGAGGCCCTGCAGAACTGCAGTGGCAAAGCCTGCTCTGGATTTAGAGTAAAGAGTTAAGTGGTAGCATTTTGCAAAAGTGTGCACTGAAGTCCAGGTTGCAGCCTCCAAAATGTCCTTGGTTGGTACTCCTCTGAGGAAGGCTGCTGAAGTGGCTGCTGCTCTGGTAGAATGTGGCCTAATGCCCTTAGGCACTGATTTGTCATGTTGTGAATAGCAGAAACAAATGCAGTGGCCTATCCATTTTGAAACAGCCTGCCTTGAAATAGCTTTTCCTTGCGATCCTGCAGCATATGTCACTAAGAGTTGCATAGTCTTTCTGAAAGCTTTAATTTTGTCCAAGTAAAAGAGTAGCTGTCTGTGTATGTCCAAAGAATGCAGAAGTCTGTCCCCCTTATTCTGCGGGTTTTGATAAAAGTTAGGCAAATGTATGGTTTGATTAAGAGCCACACTGGACACTACCTTAGGCATAAATGTTGGGTTTGTCCTTACAGAAACCCTGTCCGGATGGAAAACAATAAAAGGTTCCACAACCATTAGTGCCTGTAACTCTGAGACTCTTCTTGCTGAAGTTATTGCTAGGAGAAGAGCTGTTTTCCATGATAAGTATTTTATCTCAGCTGGATTGGCTGGCTCAAAAGGAGGCAGTGTGAGTTTTTCCAAGACAAAATTGAGGTCTCATGCAGGTATTGGAGCTCTCCTTGGAGGTCTTGTGTTTTTGGCCGCTCTGAGATACTGCCTTAGCAGTGGATGAGAAAAAATAGGTGGGTCAGTATTGTAATGAGCTGAAATGGCAGAGGCATGGATCTTTATTGATGAGAAGGATATGCCTTTGTCCAGCATCTCAGTTAGGTATTGTAAAATCTGAGGAATATTTGGTACAAGCATGTCAATTCCTTGTGCCTGGTTCCAAGCACAGAATCTCTTCCATTTTTCTGCATAAGATTTTCTGGTGCTGGGCCTCCTGGCCTCCAAAATAACATCCATAACTGCTTTAGAGAGAGGTGTGTTCTAAATGGTTACATTTCCCACCATGCAGCCAGATTTAGGGTTCTGAGTTGGCTGTGTAGGATCAGACTGTTTTGTTGGGTCAGCAAATGAGGAATTTGAGGTAATGTCCAGGCTGGGCCTGAGACAAGCTCTTTAGGATTGGGTACCAGTGCTGGCATGGCCAGTCTGGGGCAATCAGGATCATTGTTGGCTTCTCTTGTCTGGCCTTTAGGAGTACCTTGGGGAGGAGAGGCAGAGGAGGGAAGGCATATACTGTAAGAGCTTTCCAGCTGAATGAAAGGGCGTCCACTTTCCATGCTTGTTTGTGATAAGTCCGAGTGCAGAATCTCTGTAGCTGGCAGTTGTGTGGGGAGGCAAATAGATCTATGTCTGGGCATCCCCATTTCCCTGTTATCATGCTGAAGATTTGTGGATCTAGTTTCCACTCGTGAGGATTCATGAGGTTTCTGCTTAGTTCGTCTGCCAAAGTATTTGTCTTTCCTGGCAGGAATTGTGCTTGCAGGTGTACTTGATAAGTCAATGCTGTGTTCCACAAAGTCATGGCTTGTCTGCAGAGGAGGTAGGAATGTGTGCCTCCTTGCTTGTTTATGTACCACATGACTGTAGTATTGTCCGTCTTTATCAGCAGTTGTCCTGGATGAAGTAGGTCCTTGAAGGCTGTCGGGGCATTCTGTACAGCTAGCATCTCTTTTTGATTGATATGAAGACGCATTTGGCTTGTGGGCCATGTGCCCTGAATACATTTTCCTGCCATGTGTGCCCCCCAGGCATAATCTGATGCATCTGTTGTTAGTGTCTGCTTGGCTGTGGGTAAAGTGAATAGCTGTCCCTTGTTGTGGTGACAGGCCTGTGCCCACCATCGAAACTCCTGTTGCAGGCAGGGAATGAGAGTAATTAATGTCTCCAGGCTGTGGCAATGTTGAATCCAAACACTTTTTAGATACCATTGTAGTTTCCTCATATGCAGTCTTGCATATGGAATTAGTAGAATGCAGGATGCCATGTAGCCCAGAGCCTGCAGAATTTTTCTTGCAGATAACTGGGTCTTTGTTGCCATGTTTTCAAAGTAAGAAGTCAGTTGCCTTTGTTTGTCTGGCGTGAGATAAGCCATCTGGGCAGTTGTATTTAAGCTTGCACCCAGGAATATTATCTCTTGAGAGGGTACTAGTTTTGATTTCTTTTCGTTTACTGTGTACCCTAGGCAAATTAGTAATCTTTTTACAAACGCCAGATGCTGTAGTAGAATGTCTTTGGTCTCTGCTTGAATAAGGCAGTCGTCCAAGTAGGGATATATTTGAATTCCTCTTTGTCTGCAAAATGCAATTACTGGTGCCAGGCATTTTGTGAAGACCCTGAGTGCAGTAGATAAGCCAAAGAGCAGTGCAGAGAATTGGTAGTGCATTGAGCCAGCTATGAATCTGAGGTATCTTTTGCAAGATTGTCTGATTGGGACATGCAGGTATGTCTCTGAGGTCCAAAGTTACCAGCAAAGCCTTCTTGCCCAGCATGGGCAGAAGCTACTGCAGAGTCAACATTTTGAATTTTGGAACGTCCAGAAAAGTATTTAGAATACACAGGTCCAGAACTGGTCTCCAGGCTTTGTCCTTTCTTGGTACTAAGAAAAGTCTTGAGTAAAATCCTTGTCCCTGCTCTTGTTGTGGCACTGGCTGAATAGCCCTCATGTCCATGAGAGATGAAACTTGTTTTTGTGCCTCTGCCCATTGTGTGGCAAGTCTGGCATACCTTTTGCCTTTGGAAGAGTGTGAAAGTGGAACCTGTAGCCATGAGAGACTATATTTAAGACCCATTTGTCCTGTGTGATCTTGTGCCAATTTTGTGAAAAAAGTGCTAGCTTTCCCCCTAAGGGTGCTGCCAAAAGTTAAGTGCTTGGCAGTGGCAGAGGGAAGTCATTGGGACTGCTTCCTATAAGGCTGTGATTTGTCGTCTCCGCTTTTGGAGGTAGAAGCACCCGATTGTTTGGGCCTGTATGAGCCCTGGGGCTGTTGCCTGCCTCTAGGACGTCTGAATTTGCCTCTTTGTGGCCTGTCTGACACTGGAAAGGACCAATTCTTAGAAGGCCAGTTCCTGCTAAATCTGGGTGGCTGTACCTGTAAGAAATCCTTTACTGTCTGCATAGATTTAGCTTTATCCTCCATTTTCTTCAACACCTCTTCTGCCTTAACACCAAACAAAGTATCATGCTGTAATGGAGCATCCAATAATTTTGCTTTAACATGATCAGGCAGATTCTGTTCCTTTAACCAAGCATACCTTCTAATAACAGAACCTGTAACAGCGACAATGCACGAGGCCTCCAGTGAATCATAACCACATTGCAAAGTATGTTTTCCCACTTGTTCAGCTGTATGCAATAAATCCTGCAAATCTTTGTTCTCAGAACATTCTGAATTTGTCAACATTTTTTGTTTTAACGAAGACATTAAGTATTGCTGATATTTGAGCATATGAAACTGACAATTTAAAGCCCTTACAGTCAAGGCAGCAGAAGTGTAGACTTTTTTCCCCCACCTGTCCAGAGCCCTAGAATCTCTATCTGAGGGGACAGGGTTTTTAGCAGTAGCAGCCTTGACCCCTTTGGGACTCTGTGAGATGGTTTCTGGGTCAGCAGCAGGGTTTTTATAGAGAAATGTATGGGAATCTGGAACCCTGTAGTATCTGTCCGGCTTAACAGGTGCAGGAGGTAAGAGTCTGGAGACAGGCCGGACTCTGAAAATACATCATCTACTATGTCTAGAACAGGAGGAATTGCAAGAGGTCTGTTCTGAGGTAGTAAAAGAAAGTCTTTAAGCCTTTTCTTAGAATCTGAATAATCTTGGCTCTCCCAGTGGAAATGCTCCCTCATGGTATGCAGGGTTTCCCCAAAAGTGTAATCCTCAGGAGGAGAAGCTGAAGGAATAGATTTGTCAGCATCAGAATCCTCATAGGGAGGAACAGAGTATCCCTGTTCTAAAGAGGAGTCAGAGAAAATGGAAACCTGATCAGAGGAATCATAGTCAGTGTCTTGCCTAGACCTCTTATCAGGAAGGGGATGGGAACCCCTGATCAAAGTAATTAGGTCTTTGGCCATTTTGAGCATCTGTTTCTTAGGCATAGAAGTCTGTCCTGGAGAATGCTGTACTTGCTTCCGTCTCTTTAAAACTGTTTTAGTCTTTGTCTTGGATGCTGAAGTTGGCTTGATATAAAGCTGTGTAAGTCTGAAAACACCCTCAGAACCCAATGCCTGCTCAGCGGCTCTGGACCCATCTGAGGGATTAGTTTCCGAAGGCCCAATACCTTGAGTATCCAGAGGCCTAGTTGTCTTCACGTGGGAGTCGGAGGCGGCCTGTGGCTCTGAGGTAGCAGGTGCAGGGGCTGCAAAAGCGCCTCACTGAGAACCGGCGACTGACATAGAAGAGGCTTTGTTGTCGGTTATGGACCTCGGATGCCTGTCCTTTTCTTTTTCCTTGCGCTTTTTATGAACTCCGGTCGTCGGTTGTTCCGATGACATTATGTAGTTAAACCTTCAGCCAAAGTAATGAAAAGCAAAATCGCACCGATGCTTAATAGTGCGTTGGTTAAATCTAGCACAAAACCGACAACTAGCAACGTCGTGGTCAGGGCCTAGGCAAGGAATACAGTAAGAATGAAAATCCTTATGAGGTATTTGCTTCCCACAAGAAATACAATTGTTAACTTTTTCTGACATTGGTCTGGAGCAAGAAAAAAGTTTCCCCAACGGGGTACTTAGCTTTATAGAAGACTTCGGATCTGAAATTCAATTTAGAAAATCTCAGGAGTCGGCTGACCGGCACTTGCGAACTGCTTTTGCTTCGGGCACCGCGCGGCAAGAAAGACTGAAGAAAATGGCGTCAGCTGCATCTTTTATACCCCTGGCACACTGACATCAGGGAAGAGCGACAGCAACCGACGCCGGACCAAGACTTTGGAATTCAGGCCGACTGCGGGTGGCCTGCCAGCAGGATAACCCAAGTGTAATGACTGCAACAGTGAAACACGATGAACATCGAAAGTATTTAACTATAAAAATAGCCCGACAAATAGTTTGGGCGTTGAACAAGGCACAAAACTGGCAGCGAGGGATGTCATGGTCTGGGCCTAGACAGGTGATGCAGTAAGAATGAAAATCTCTATGAGGTATTTGCTTTACACAGGCAAGACCATTGTTAATTTTTTTCTGACATCGGTTAGAACAAGAAAAAAGAATCCCCAACGGGGTACTTATCTTTTTGAAAACTTCAGGTCTGAAACTCCAGAACAAAAATTTCAGGTGTCAGCCGACCGGCACTTGTGAACTGCTCCTACGTCGAGCACCGCACGGCAAGAAAGACTAGGGTAATGGTGTCGGCTGCATGCTTTATACCCCTGATGACCTGACGTCATGGAAGAAGCGACAGCATCCGGAGCAGAAATCCGAAGACTCAGGTATTCAGGCCGGCTGAGGGCTACCTGCAGGCAGATAACCCAAATGTGATGACTGAAACAGTGAAACATGAAGAACATCAGGAATGTAAGCAGATATGGTTGAGCCATGTACTTTTATGGAGGAGTAGGAAAGGCCTTTATCCACTAGACTGGCCAGGTACTCCAGGATGGCTGAAATGTTAGCTGAGCTTGGCTCAAGGTGGTGCCCAGGCAGAGAATCTTTTCCATTTGGCTAAATAAGATTTCCTAGTTTCATGTGGATTCCTTCAGTGTGTTTTGCACCTGTTGACTTAAGTTGATTTAGCAGTTGGGTGCTGTGGGATAATCCAAGATGAAAGGTTTAGAGTCTGCCGATTGGGTTGCACTATCCTCCCACTGTATTGCATAAGGAGGTCTTATCCTCTGCAGTATCTGCCAAGGTTGGTTGGTGAACTGGACAAAAAGTGGAAAAGTACAGTTGTGTACACTTATCATAAATGTAGATGTTCGAGTTTATTCACTGTTGCAGTCATTACATTTGGGTAATCTGCTGGCAGGTTGTCATCAGTCGGACTGATTAACAAATTTTGGGTCCTGCGTCGGTTGCTGTCCCTTCTTCCATGACGTCAGGTGTATAAAACATGCAGCCGACACCATTACATCAGTTTTTCTTGCCCCAGATGTCAGGTGTCCCCATTTTCATATATATATATATATATATATATATATATATATATATACACACACACACACACACACATACATAAAATTAAATACACAAAAAAATATACCTCCAGACAAAAGCAAATACACCAAAAAGGCTTTTTAGCATAGTAAAAGAAAGTAGAGGTATAGTAATAGAAAAACAGGGGGCTGGAGGAAGGGTTACCAGGACTGCAAAAGTGAATACACACGAACATCTACATTTATGGTAAGTGTACACAACTGTACTATGTTCATTGTGCTTCACTGTTGCAGTCATTACATTTGGGTAGATTCCCAAAGCTATGGTTGGGAGGATGGATTTATACAGCATTAGGACCAGCTATAAGGCCCTGCAAGACAGCAGTGGCAAAGCCAGCTCTGGATTTAGAGAAAGTAGGTAAGTGATAATGCTTGGTGAAAGTATGAACTGAACTCCAGGTAGCAGCTTCTAGAATATCCCTGGTAGGAACACCTCTGAGAAAGGCTGTTGAAGTAGACGCAACCCTGTTGGAATGAGATCTGATCCCCTGGGGGATAGGTTTTCCATGGTGCTTATAACAGAAATAAATACAATGGCTTATCCATTTATAAACGGTTTGCTTTGAAATAGCCTTCCCTTCTGCCCCTGCAGCAAATGCTACCAGCAGTTGTTCAGATTTTCTTCGAGATTTAGTCCTGTCCAAGTAGAATCTAAGTTGTCTGTGTACATCCAATGAATGCAGAATCCGCTCCCCTTTGTTCTGTGGATTGGGAAAGAAAGTTGGCAAATGAATGGACTGATTAAGATCCTCACTGGATACCACCTTGGGCATGAATGATGGATTGGTCCTGAGTGACACCCTGTCCGCATGAAAGATGATGAAGGGCTCCACTGCCATAAGGGCCTGTAGTTCAGATACCCTTCTAGCTGAAGTGATTTCTAAAAGGAAGGCTGTTTTCCAAGAAAGAAATTTTAAGTCTGCAGTAGCAGCTGGCTCGAAAGGAGGTACAGTGAGTTTCTCCAATACAAAGTTAAGATCACAGGCAGTGGTTGGAGCTCTCCTGGGTGGTCTCAAGTTTTTGGCCCTTCTGAGATACTGCTTTAGTAGAGGATGAGAGAAAGGGGGGGGGGGTTCTGTGTTGTAATGAGCTGAAATGGCTGAGGCATGGATTTTTATGTAAGAAAAGGACAGGCCCTTGTGAAGCATCTCAGTTAAGTATTGCAAAATCTGAGGTAAATTGGGCACTGCTGTGCTTATCCCTTGAGAATGACTCCAGGCACAATCTTTTCCATTTGTCAGCATAAGATATTCTTGTACTAGGTCTTCTTGCCTCCAAAATGATATCCATTACAGGTTTGCTGAGGGATGCTAAGGGGGAATTTAAGTGATTAGCCAAGCTGCAAGAGTCAATGTTTGGAGCCGAGGGTGCAGAATTTGGTTCTCCTGCTGAGACAGTAAGCAAGGTGTCTGAGGCAGGTGCCATGGTGAAATGTGTGACACACTGCGCAGGAGTGGGTACCAGTGTTGGCAAGGCCAGTCTGGAGCAATCAAAATAATTTTTGGTTTGTCTTGTTTGACTTTTAGAAGAACTTTGGAGAGCAGAGGCAGAGGGGGAAAGGCATAGCTGAAGGACAGAGCATCCACTTTCCAGGCTTTATTGTGATGAGTTCTTGTGCAAAATTTGTCCAACTGGTAGTTCCGGGGTGAGGCAAAAAGATCTATGTCTGGGCTCCCCCATTTGCCTGTCAACATGTTGAAAATCCGTGGTTCCAGTTTCCATTCGTGTGGGTCCATGATATTTCTGCTTAGTTCGTCTGCCAGAACATTCGGCTTTCCTGGCAGGAATTGAGCTTGTAGTTGTACTTTGTAGCTCAAGGCCGTGTTCCACAATGCCATGGCTAGTCTGCAGAGGGGGTAGGAATGTGTACCCCCCTGCACATAACCACGGTGTTGTCCGTCTTTATCAGTAATTGTCCTGGATGAAGGTAATCCTTGAAGGCAGTTAGTGCATTCTGTACAGCCAGCACTTCATTTTGATTGATATAAAGGAGCATTTGATTTGTGCTCCATTTGCCCTGAATGCACTTCCCTGCCAGATGAGCCCCCCCATGCATAGTCTGATGCGTCTGTAGTTAGGGTTTGGGCGACAGGGGGTGGTGTGAATGACAGTCACTTGTTTTGGTGGCAGGCCTCTGCCCACCATAGGAACTCTAGGCGCAGGCACGGTATGATAGGAATCATTGTTTCCAGGCTGTGACAATGCTGACTCCATAAACTTTTTAAGTACCACTGAAGTTTCCTCATATGCAGTCTTGCAAATGGAATTAGAAGAACGCAGGAGGCCATGAACCCCAAGGCTTGCAGTATTCGTCTTGCAGATAGCAGGGTTTATGTGGCCATCTGTTTGAAGTAAGTCACCAAATGAATTTGCTTTTCTGGCATAAGGAATGCCATCTAGGCAGTTGTATTCAAGCTTGCACCCGGGAATGTAGCTAGGCACTTTGTGAATACCCTAGGCGCAGTAGACAAGCCAAACGGCAGTGCAGAGAACTGATAATGCATGCAGCCTGCTTTGAAGCATAGGTATCTTCTGCAAGATTCCCTGATTGGGATATGCATGTAAGCCTCTTTTAAATCTAGAGTTGCCAACCAGGCATCCTTGTCTAGCACAGGAAGTAACTGAAGAGTCAGCATCTTGAATTTTGGAATGTCCAGAAAGGTGTTTAGACAGGTCCAGAATTGGACGCCATGTTTTGTCTTTTCTGGGTACCAGGAAAAGACTGGATAGAAACCTTGTCCCTTTTCTTCTTCTGGTACTATTTGAATAGCCCCCCATGTTTAGGAGGGAAAGTACTTGTTTCTGAGCCTCTGCCCACTGATTTGGGGACAGGTCTGGCAACCCATTTGGTGATGGCAGCGTGTGAAAATGAAATCTGTATCCCGGGGACAATATATTTAAAACCCATTTGTCCTGGGTTATAAGTTGCCAGTTTCTTGAGTGAAGAGCCAATTTCCCCCCCAAAGGGGCAGCTAAGAGGTAAGTGCTTGGTAATTTTAAAGGGAAGTCATTGAGAATGTTTACCATAGGGTGGTGCCTTCTTGTTTCCAGATTTGGAAGTGGAAGCACTCCATTGTTTAGTTCTGAAAGTCCCTTGGGAATGAAACCTGGAGCTTTTGGAATGTTTGGGTTTGGCTGTAGTTGCTCTGGAAGAAGTTGGAAAGGACCAGTTCTTAGTAGACCAATGCCTACTAAACCTTGGCGGTTGTACCTGTAAGAAATCTTTCACAGTTTGCATAAATTTAGCTTTATCTTCCATCTTTTTTAGAACTTCTTCAACCTTACTGCCAAACAGGCGGTCCTGTTGTAAAGGAGCATCCAAAAGTTTTGCTTTAACATGATCAGGCAGAGATTGCTCCTTAAGACAAGCTTGCCTTCTAAGCACAGACCCAGTAACAGCAGCCCTGCAAGAGGCCTCTAAAGAATCAAAACCACATTGCAAAGTATGTTTACCGACTTGTTCAGCTGAATGCAATAAATCCTGCAATTCTTGACTTCTGACTGTGTGGAGAATAAACATAATTTTCTGTTTAAGCAGTCCCATGATATGCTGTTGATATTTTAGCATATGGAATTGACAGTTTAAAGTCATGATTGCTAAGGTTGCAGAAGTATAAACCTTTTTACCCCATCTATCCAGCACCCTGGAGTCTCTATCAGAAGGGGAAGGATTTTTAGCAGTAGAAGCCTTAATGCCCTTGGGCCCCTGAGAAACTGTTTCAGGATCCACAACAGGATTTTTGAAAAGGAATTTGTGGGACTCAAAAACCCTGTAGTACCTGTCTGGTTTGCTAGGAGCTAGAGGCAGGGAATCAGGGGCCATACTGGATTCCAAGAACACATCATCAACAATGTCTAGTACAGGAGGTATAACCAAAGGCCTATGCTGAGGAAGAAGAAAGGAAATCCCTAAGCCTCTTTTTGGATTCAGAGAAATCTTGACTTTCCCAGTGGAAATGCTCCCTTAAGGTATGTAAAGTTTCCCCAAAAGAGAAATCCTCAGGCGGAGAAGCAGAGGGAATGGAATCCTCTGCATCAGCGTCCTCATAAGTAGGAATGGACAAATCCAGATCATTAGAAGAGTCAGAAGAAACACAGTCCTGTTCAGAAAATTCATAGTCAAGGTCAGGCCTAGGCCTCTTGGAAGGGGGGGGATGACTACCCCTGATTAGAGTAATTAAATCTTCAGCCATTTTGATCATTTGTTTTTTAGGCATAGGGTCCTGAACATGTGGCCTGGGTGTCGGTTTTTTAGACATAGAGCGAGATTTAGGCCTTAGCACTGAAGTTGGAGTTGGTTTAATATGCAAGTCTGTAGGCCTGAATACACCCTCAGAAGCCGGTGCCTGCTCAGCGACTCCGGACCCATCCAAGGTAGAGACATCTGCGGGTTCCATACTTGAAGCATCGTGCGGCATACTGGACTTCGAATGGGTCTCAGTAGAGGCCTGCGAATCAGAAGTAGTGGGTATCAGGGGCTGTGAAAGCACCTCACTGAGTACCGGCGAACTGGCGACTGTCTTAGGCGAAGTGTCGTTGGCAGTGTTGGACCTCAACGGCCTGTCTCTTTCTTTGCGTTTTTTCGGTATTCCGGTAGTCGGATGGCTAACTGACGTCATTTCTGAATAATTAAATTGGGAACCGAAATATTTAGAAGCAAAAATGTACCGACGATGGATAGTGCGCTAATTAAATAAAGTACAAAACCGACAGCAAGGTACGTCGTGGTCAAGGCCTAGGCAAGGAATACAATACAAATGAAAATCCTTATGAGGTATTTGCTTCCCACAAGTAATACAATTATTAACTTTTACTGACATTGGTAAGGAGCAAGAAAAAGTTTCTCCAATGGGTACTTAACTTTTAGTTGAAGACTTCAGCTCTGAAACTCGAAAACGAAAATTTCAGGAGTCGTCCGACCAGCACTTGCGAACTGCTTCGTGCACCACATGGCAAGAAAGACTGATGCAATGGCGTCGGCTGCATGTTTTATACCCCTGATGACCTGACGTCATGGAAGAAGGGACAGCAACCGACGCACGACCCAAGACTTTGTTAATCAGGCCGACTGAGGGCTACTGCAAGCAGATAATCCAAATGTAATGACTGCAACAGTGAAAGACAAAGAACATCTCCATGACTCTCTTTTTAGCCTGTGTGTAATTCTTGTGCTTCCCAGTGAAAATGTTGTCTCATAGCATGAAGTGTCTCTCCAAAGGTGAGGTCTTCAGGTGGGGAGACAGATGGGAGATTTTCCTCTGAATCTGATTCCTCATATGAAGTGTACACAGGGTCTTCTTCAGATGCAGAGTCCTGCAAACCAGCCTCTTCTGAATGCAGTGGATAGAGGAGGTATAAAGGGGGGGTTGTCTCTTTCTTTTTCCTGGGGTAATATCCCCTGAAGTCTGTCTGGACCTTACAATGTTAATGAGGTCTTCAACCAATCTGATTACATCTTGTTAGGGTTCGTGAAACTGGGAGCCCATAGGCCTAGGTGAAGGCCCTGCCACAATGCCTTTCTTCGGTGTGGGTTTGGTCTTAGGCCTGGGAGCATCTGACGCCCTGACACCTGACTCTCTGGATTAAAGTTGCACAAAAATGGGCCTAGGTTGTTAAAAATCTCAAGTTAACAGTTGCTACTCAGAAGCCGTGGCCTGCGGAGTGGTTTCAGACCCAACCGATAAGATGTATAAGTCGAAAGAACCAAAGACATTTCCGGCTCCAAATGGGTCTCGACAGAGGCCTGGGTCACCGAAAAGTCGAAGGGTGCTGCGAATGCACCTCACCTTCCTCAACAATCACAAGTCTAGTGGGTGAGTGAGTGTCGTCCAAGGACCTAGGCTTTTGTTTCTGACCTTTTTTGTGTTTAGGTAAATTGTGCTCGAGACGACCACCGGATGCCATAGTACGTGACTGCACAGATTCCTGCGTCAGAAAATGAATTAAAAACTCTGCTCTACACCTATTACTTCTGGTGTTAAACCTAGCACAAAATTGACATTTAGGGACGTCATGGTCTGGGCCTAAGCATGTTACACAAACTATATGCAAGTCTCTGTGTAGAATTTGTTTACCACTGCTGAGACAATTATTTATTTTATCTGACATGAGTCAAAGAAGAAATAAAAGAGTTCCCCAACAGGGTACTTGTCTTTCCAATGACATCTCACTGGTGCGTACTGACCAACGTACTTGAAATCTGCTTCGGGCTTTGGTTGCAAGAAAAGACTAAAGTGATGACGCAGGCTGGCTTTCTTTACACTCGAGTGTATTGATGTCGGTTAAGGAGTCCACCAGTCTGGGAGGCAAAATATGTTTCTCTGGCAGTCAGGCCAGCCGAGGGCTTTCACAGCAGGAAATCCCAATGGTCAGGACTGCATCAGTGAAACACGAAGAACTTAAAGGACTTGTATATAACAGGTGGCCACAGATAGAAAGCACAAGGCATTAAAACCATACATATTTTTCAGGGTTACTTGATAACCTAAATTCAGATCCAGAGAAGAGCTACAAAATGAACTCCGATGGAAGGGTAACAAGTCCAGAATCACATATTTCATAAAGGTAAAAAAGGACCAAGGAAGTAGAGGATGTAAAAGGGTGTGCACCTTTATTACTTTCCGAGTACATCCCCAGTCATGGGGATGTGAGAAATGCACAAATTTTCAAAGTATAAAAAAAATGTTTAAACCAAACATAAGAGGTACATTAAATGCATGTGTTAACGCATGAGAAAATTATTTTTTTTAATTAAATATCAGACAAAAATAAGTGAATATAAACGGTTCAAAATTCTTCTTCTTCTTTCGACTTTTCCCGGTTAGGGGTCGCCACAGCGGATCATCTGTCCGCTCATGATTGGCAGTGGAGTTTTACAGTGTCGAGTTGCCAGCCCGGCGCCCAACCTTCCACAGAAGGCACACACACACTCACACCTAAGGCCAATTTAGAGTGTCCAATCCACCTACTGCATGTCTTTGGGATGTGGGAGGAAACCGGAGCACCTGGGAGGAAACCCACGCGACCACAGGAGGACATGCAGACTCCGCACAGAAGGCACCCTCGCCGAGAATCGAACCAGAGAACCTCTTGCTGTGAGGTGACAACGCTAACCGCTGCACCACTACGGCCGCCCATAAATGGTTCAAAATAAACAGTGAGCTAAATGTGAACTCATCTGTGCAGCATAGTCAACACTGTCCATTACAACTAACCCTTTGCCTTTATCACCTTTTACAAATATGAGGTAGTTCATTCTTCTGTCAGTAAAAATTGTCTTTAATCACTGAATTTTTTTTTTTTTTTTATAAACTGTTCAAAATAAACAGGGATTAAAGACTATTTTTTACTGACAGAAGAATGAACTACCTCATATTTGTAAAAGGTGATAAAGGCAATGGGTTAGTTATAATGGACAATATTGACTATGCTGCACAGATGAATTCACATTTAGCTAACATTAACTGTTACAAAAGAGTTGATACTAAATATTTACAT
Organism: Protopterus annectens; assembly: GCF_019279795.1. NCBI lineage: Eukaryota > Metazoa > Chordata > Ceratodontiformes > Protopteridae > Protopterus > Protopterus annectens. The sequence continues at coordinate 1,193,106,321 of NC_056747.1, read as the reverse complement.
AAATTAGACTGCGGTGGTGGTGCTACGGTAGCGGTGTCGCCTCACAGTTACATGTTGCCCGTTCGATTCTCAGTTAGAGCGTCTTCTGTGTGGCGACATGCGTGAATGGGCGTTCCTTTGTTGAAGGTTGTGCGTTAGGCCCGGCAAGCCAGCACGTAAAAATCAACTGCCAATCGTTAGCGGACCGGAGTTCCACTGTGGCGACCCCTAACCCGGAAAAGCCGAAAGACACAAACACAAACAATGTATTATTTGGTAACTGTTATTAGAATTAATAAGTTAAAGGCATAGTTCATTTGAGTTGTACACATTTTTATGCATGGATTAACCTAAATTGGGTGCAATGTTTGGCATTCCAAAAATTCATAAAAGTGAGAGTAAACATTGTTTAGGTCTTTTGTTTCTGCCAAACAAAGTAAAACACTTCCATTTTCATTACATTTAGATGCTTTGTTGAATCCTACAGTGCAAGCATCTAAGTTTTATTTACAAGATTCTTGCTTTTTTAAAAATGAATTGCATTTATATGAATTTAAAGTTACAGAAAAGTTTAGTAACTTAGGATGTTACACCTTTGTATAACATAATCCCACAAGACACTATCATTGTACAACTATTAATTTAGATATGGATAATGTATGCCTTTTTATGGAGATTTTGACAATTGTTTACATTTGACAATATCTATCAGCAAGTATGGGGAGTAGCCATGGGTACCAGTGTAACACTAATATTCACCAGTTTAGTTAAGGCCTGGTGGGAAAGGGAAATCGTGGAGGCACATCTATTATTTTCATTAGTATCTATGCATAAACAATAGTGATTATTTAGTTTGTGGAATGGCACTAAAGAACAGTTTCATAGGCTACTGTTGGATGTGAATGCTAGCACCATTTTTTTAATTTACTATTGGAGGGCTTGGAAAAAAATATAAATTTTTGGTTGTAACTGCTAATTTGCATCTAGATAAGAAGAAATTCTGCAGTAGCATATGTAGAAAAGAGACATTTGTTAACAATTATGCACATTATTCTAGTCAACACAGTAGTCTAATGAAGCATAATATTGCAGACTAATTTGTGGTAAGGGTATTTTTGAAAAACAAAATACTTTTTTACAAGATTATTTACAGAAAGAGGATATCCTAATAACATTCAAGAAGTAACTGTTGAAAGAGTAACTATTTGTCCCTACTTTAATGGTGAGTTATGTTGCTGAATAGAAAAATAATTTAGAAGGTGCTGGTATATTTCACAAGGTTTTCACAGTTCCTGCTTGTCAATATGTCAGCACTGTGAAGAAAATGATCAAAGAAAACTGGAAAATTATTTGTGGTAACCCGAAAATGGGTGATGTTATAGGAAAGACTCCAAAGTTTTCAGTTAAAAAGGGAAATAATCTGAATTTGTTGTTAGTGTACCCTTTAAAAGATATTTCTTCTAAGACAGGTACCTTTCCAAGTAATAGATGTAAGGCTTGTAGTTTCATAGAAACGAGAAGTTTTCTGAGACTAGCACATTTAAGAATAGATTTTTGTAAAAATGGGTTTTACACCTTTGATAGCATTGGAGTACTTTATGTCACTAGATGTTGCGGTTGTGACAGTTTGTATGTTGGAAAGATAGCTATGAAACTGTCACAGCACATATGTGAGCATAATTTAAATATTAAAGATAAAGACAATGCATTAGGTAAGCACTCAATGGCTTATACTGATTTCAGGAGATTTGCTTTCACTGTGGTAGATACTCTGAAATGTAATTTTGGAGAAGATTTACATATGGATTTAAGAGAATAAAGAAATGAGGTGGCAAGTGCTATACAGAACAAATAAAAATCCAGATCTCAATAAATTTTTAAATATTAAAATTTTACTGAAAGCCATACAGTGGCAAGCAAGAGAGTCAAACTTAATAAGGTCTTACTATATCTAGGCAACTTAGATCTTGTGCTCCAACCCAAATAATTTTCTTAGTTACAACCACTTGCCCCCCATTACTTCTGACAGCATACTCTGTAGGGATTTTTACACTCCCACAAAACAGTTTCCCAGTTACCTTTTTCTTCTCCATCACACCTCCACCATCTTTTATCTACCAAAGGAAGCATTCCATGAAGTCTGTTTAGGGGATAAAAATACCTATGCAGATGCTTCCAGCAAAAATTCTAAACCTTTTGGACTTTGCTGTACACTTGGCAGCCATACATTTCTCCTCCCATTGTTCCGTTGTAAATTGCTTTTCCACTATCTTCTCAATTTTTTCTAACATCCTCTGATTGGGTCTTATAGATATCATGCAATATTTTATATGACCTGCAGCTTCTGTTCTAGATTTGACTAAAAACTCTACCAGAGTAGTTATTTCACTTAGGACTCCCCTATCTCTTTTTCTTTGCCTATACTCTGATAGTCCCTGGTAGGGAAGGCAGTCTCTAATCTGCAGTCCAAACTTCTTATTGGCCTCATCCCACTCTTATTAAATTTCCAACTCTAGTTACTTGCACCCAATTCCTTGGTTCCTTTGTCAGTTTTCTCCTTCAAATCAGGTAATCCTAAACCATCTTTTTCTTTAGGGAGCATCAACCTATAAGAAAAGTAATTTCTGTATTTTACATAATCTACGTTTGTTTTAATTGCAGTAATTTTTTTCAAACCAAGTAGTAGCTATTTTTTTCTATTGTATACCAGATTGTATGATTTCACCAAATGCCTGTTCTGAATTTGCACATATGTGTTCATAAATACAGAAGTCAACAATATCACAGAACTCTGGCAGCATCTTTAACAGACTTGCTCTGGTCACTGAGGGCAGTACCCCACTCTGTATTCATATGTATGGTCACTTACTGCTTCGTAGTGCCCACTAGCTAGAGAGGGAGTTTTTGTTTACGAGTAAATCTGATTCTACTCAGGCTAAAAATGATTTAATTACAGAGTACAACCCAAGGGATGTAAAGTCAGAAAGACACTGCCATTCCTAGTTGTGCTTGCTTGAGGTTTTGCAGTTTCCCTAATCAATGTTTGTATAGTTATGTTTTCAATGACTTTATCTCTTGGTGTTTAGTCAGGAAATCTTCATACTTAGTAGGAGACATGGATGATGTAAAACAGAGTCCTATACTATAATGAAAATCAGAGATATTGTAATAGTAACTTCAGATTTTTTATTTTTTTTTGCTTTTGGCTTTTAGGTGTTCTTTTCACAAAGACTGAGAAACTGCCACCACCCACACCATCAAAACAGTAACTATGAAAGGATGTAAATGCTGGAACTTCTGACATGCACTTTTGGATCTTTGCACCATGTTTCAGTAATGCACAGGTATCAACATCCTTCAAGCACAGGAAATCTTCTGATTGCAACTTATACGCATCATGCAGTATTTTCTATGCTTTACTAATTATTCCTTTTTTAATGGCAGCTTTTGTTCCAGATTATATTAAAAACTCTACCAGTGCTGGTCTTTCATTTAGAAGCTCACTCCTTCTTTCTCTTTGCATATACTCTGATATCAATCCTTGATAGAGAAGGTAGTCTCTAACCTGCAGTCCAAATAAATTCTTGGCCTCTTCCCATTGTATTACCTTTCCCTTTCTAGTTATTTGCTCCCAATACCATGGTTCCTTTGCCAGTTTTGTCTAATAAATTACAGCCCCCTCTTGCTTATTATCTGTATCCCTGACCACAGTCATCTCTATCGGCAAAATCTCTTTTCTCCATTCTCATGATGGTTTGGTTCTTAGAATACTCCCTGCTATTTTATGAATAAAATACTCTCTATGTATTTTGGTTGTTCTCCTTAAGAGTCTGCATCCTAAATCCCAATCTCTCCTTATTTCTTGAGCTTCCTCCCTGTGTCAGCATCATTCTTTTCCACTTTGAATTATAGTTTTCTGCTTGCACTATGTGTAAGAGCCTTAACTGTGTTGCTCTAAAATACCCCCTCAAATTGGGTAATCCTAGTCCACCTTGTTCTATTGGGATAGTCAGCTTATCCCACTTGACCCTTGCTGTCTTCCCTTCCCAGATAAAAACCTTCAACTCTTAATTGCTATCCACAACTTCTCCGGTCGATAAAAGTATGCCTAACCTGTGTATAAGACTAAAGGGACTAAAACATTTTAATGGCTTGTATCGTGGTATCCATATCCATGTAACAAAACTTCCAATATCTCAATTTTTCTGTTTAGTCTCTTCCCACATATCCTTAGCTACCACCACAGAGTAATTTCTAATCCATACTCCCAAATACTTCATTTTATCATTAATTCATAAATATGGATACTGATGGACCAATTTATGTGTGAGTACATAATTTACCACTATTGTCTTTGTTTTAGCTTCATTAATTTTGTATCCTGAGAAGATTTGAAATGGTCTTAAATTCCACAACACTGTAATGTCCCTTTCTGGTTTTGTCATGTATAAAATAATATCATCTGCAAATAAAGCCAGCTTTTCCTGACTACCACACCAATTATATACCTGAATTTCTGAATCCCTTATTTTCTTTGCCAATGGTTCTGAATATAATGCAAACAACAAAAGGGAAAGCAGACAACCCAGCCTATTTCTTCTACTCAAGCAGAAATTATCGAAAAGAACCCCACCCACTTTAATTTGCACCTCTGATCCCCCATATAGTCTTGTGATCAACCTTATAATTGTATCAGGGAAAGCAAATGCTTCCATTGCCCCGCTAAGATGTCTCTTATTTAGTCCTCAGGCAGACATGACATGGCCACAAATACTTTGTAGAGGACCCACTGTAGTATGCATCTGTTTTATACACAACAGAATCAAGGACTACTAAGCTATTACAAATTCGCAACATATGACTTACAAGTTTTTGAACTTGGCTTGCTATATTTTTACCAAACAGGTATTTTGCTGTCATGGACTTCCTCAGTTCCCATCATGTGATGAGACTGTATTTTTGATTTACTGTAGTCAGTGGGATGGGATGTCTGCACAATGTGTAAACTATACGAGGTAGTGGTTTTGCCAAGTTTATGGGTTCTTAACGAACATGTGAGGATTTTGTAGGTGTACTCTTCAGAAACTTTGCATAGCTAAAGGTAGCTCTGTGTGTCTGTGTCTGTGTGTGTGGGCGCACGTGTGCTTGCTTACAACATGAGCCATCTGCTGATAATTTACTTCACTACTCTGGATATACTTGTATCACTCACAGATGCTTGTAATCATACTAAAATGGAGTATATTTTCTCTGAGTGCGAGGCAGTTTACACTGCTTGAGATAACTATCATATGTCAAGTCTTTTAACTTTAGCTTATGATGTGTCCACATACCTGATCTAAAGTAATATCTTTCCTTTACAAAAATGTAATTTGGATATAATGCTTACTGCTAGTGAAAAAAAAGAGGTTATGTACTTACCATAATGCTCCATCCGTGTTGTCAATTTTTATTTATCCTCGACATATAGGTTCATTTCAGAGTATCGGAACTGATAAAGCCATTACTACAGCTTGCGCTGGCTAAAAACTCTCAAGCTTTACCCTTACTCAGAATGCTCCACTCCCAATTACCTCAGATCAAGTTTGCAGAAAACACAGATAAAGAATATAGCAACCCAATAGCTTTCATAGAGTCCATATCTGGAACCATATACAAGTAACACTAGTGGCAAAAAAGTCATTGCGTGTCCCATCAAAGGCTTTGCAGGGCAGGGGGAAGAAGGGAGGGAAGTAGAGGATAAATGAAAATGGACAAAACAGATGGAACATTATGGTGAGTACATAACTTCTTTATCTGATTATGTCAATTTTTATTTTACCCTCAACATGTAGGACAGAGTCCCCAGCAACCTAGGACCTTGGGAGGACTCGGGGAAGGACATTCCTGAACACCACAGAACCAAAAGATGCTCTTCCTCTGGAGATCATATCCAATTTGTAATGAATAATAAAGGTATGAGGGGTAGCCCAAGTTGCTGCTGCAGAAATATCATCCATAAAAGCTCTAGATTGAAAAACTGCTGAAGAGCTTGTACAATGTGCCTTTAATGGCTTAAGCAAACTAATTTTCTTTTTATTATAGATAAAAGAAATGCATTCTTTGAACCATATAGCTAGTGTCATTTTGCTCACTGGCTGTCCATATCTTGTAGATGAGAATGACACAACAGTTGGTTGGATTTTTCTGAAATTATTAGTTCTGCGCAGACAAACGTAATTGTCTGTGAACATCAAATAAATGTAAGCGGTATTCACCATTGTTAACAAAATTGGGAAAAATACTGCGGTAGCATTGCCGCCTCACAGTAAGACGTTGTCCTGTTTGATTTTCAGCAGAGCTTCTTCTGTGTGGAGACATGCGTGAATGGGCATACCTTCGTTGAAGGTTGTGCATCAGAGCCGGCAACTCGGCAAATAAAAATCTACTGCCAATCATTAGCGGACCAGAGTTCCGCTGTGGCGACCCCTAACCGGGAAAAGCCGAAAGACACAACAACTAGCAAATTAATAGCCTGGTTGATACTGGCTTCTAACACTACCTTGGGCAAAAAGGAAGGGCTGGTTCTCAGCGAAACTCGTACCTTTGTGGAAAATCAGGTAAGGAGGTCTACATGATAAGGCTTGTATTTCTGAAATCCTTCAGGCAGAAGTTATTGCCATTAAGAATATAGTTTTCCAGGATAATTACTTTAGATCACATTCAGCTCATGGTTCAAAGGGAGGTTGAAGAATGGTTTGTAATACTAAGTTAAGATCCCAAGGTGGGGTAGGGTCTTTGTAAGGGGGTTTTAGCAAGAGAGTTCCTTTTAAGAAGGCTTTGCAAAGCTTAAGAGAAGCCACAGAGGATTCTTCAAAACCATTATGGAAATTAAGAGCAGCTGCTAACTGAATTTTTATAGGAGAATGGGAAGCACCTGCCTTGAAAAGTGAAGCTACAAATTCTAGGATTTTATCAATGGGCGAGGAAAATAGATCAATATTATTGTCATGAGCCCAAAATGCAAATCTGCTCCACCTACTAGCATAGAGTTTGCGTGTAGCTAGATTATGCGAGGCTAAGAGAATATGGTGCATTAGGGAAGGAAGCCTGGCTATCAATGGAACTGGAGGAACCAAGCTGTCATCTTGAGATTCACAATGTTTGGATGAAGTAGTCCCTCTGGATGGGACAGAAGATCTGGAGCTGAATTCAGAATCCAAGGTTGCTGAATTAAATAAGGCCAAAGGAAGGGAAACCATATCTGTTGAGGCCAATAACTTGCAGTGAGGATTACTTTGCTTTTCAGCCTGATTGCTTTCTGTAGGAATTTCGGAATTAGGAGAAACGGAAAAGGCGTACAGCAGTCCGAAAGGCCAAGTGTGTAGAAGAGCATCTCTCTGGGACTCCCCCAAAGGAGAGATCAGGGCAAAATAGTTGCTGCCCTTCTTTAGGGGAGAGGCACATAGACTGCAGCAAGGCTGGCCCCAGTGACTAAAAGTCTTTCCTGTCACCTTTGGATTGACAAACTCATGAGGCAGAAGAATACACCTGCTTAGTTTGTCTGCTATTATGCCGGATCTCCCTGGAATGTGCGCTGCTATGAGAAAGCGGTTGGTAGAGATCGCCCACTGCCACACTCAGAGCTTTTTGACATGGGGGGAGGATTTGGTTCCTCCCTGTTTGATGATGTGCCAAACCACTGACATCTTGTCTGTTTGAACTGCAATTGTTCTCTAAGGAAGAACAGTCTGAAAGACTTGCAACAATAAAAGCACTGCCCTTAACTCCAGGACACTGATATGCAAGTTAGCCTTTGCAGGGGACCAAGTTCTTTGGACAGTTTTCCCAGATAAATCCCCCCACCCCATTTGAGATGGGTCTGTGGTCACTATGGCTTTAGGTTGTAGTGGGACAAAGCGGCAGCCTAGAAGAATGTCTCTGGAGTGTATCCACCAGGCTAAATCTTTTCTGCAAAGATTGGTGATCAAGAACAGATCTGACAGACTGGTGTAACATTGAACACCGAGACACTAGCAGCCATTGTAGTATTCTCATGTGAAATCTTGCTAAGGGAACCAGAGTTATTGTTGCCACCATGGAGACTAGTACTTTTAAGACTAAACGAGTGGCAACTTTCCTGTTGCTAATGATGTCCTGGACTCAAATTTTTATTTTCTGTAACCTCACAGGGGGAAGAAATGCTATGGAAGTATGGGTAATTAAGAGAGCTCCTGTGAATTCTAAATTCTGTGCTGGGGTCAATTTTCATTTTTCATAATTTACAGTTATTCCCAGAAAGGAACAGACTTGAAGTACATAATCCCTCGCTTGTAACAATTGGTTCCTGTTTGGGGCAGTAATGAGTCAATTGTCTAGACATGGAAACACTCAGAATCCTTGCAGTCTCAAGTGAGCTGATACTACTACCATACATTTGGTGAATACCTTGGGGTGAGGTCAAAGGGCAGAGCTCTGAATTGGTAATGATTGGCTTCCAGCCAGAAGGGGAGAAACCTTCTAGAGTGTTTGTCCATTTTTTGTGATAATACGCATCTTGAAGATCTATTCAGCACATTCAGTCATCCTTTTCCATAAATGGAAGTATGGACTGTTCAGTAACCATCTAGAATTTGGTTTTTCATCTGACTTGTTCAGTACACTTAGATCCAAATTGGTCTCCAGTCCTTTGTCTTTTTTGGCACCAAAAAGAATCTTGAGTAAGTTCAGGATTTTATCTGGTCTGGTGGAATTTCTTGCAGGACTCTTTTTGGCAGTTTTGGGATTTCTAGAACTGCTTGTTCCCTCTGACTGGGTGGAGTATCAGGGATTCTCTTGCATACAGGGAGAAGGGAAAGGGGAATTGAATAGCCTCTGGAAATGCTCCTCTGCACGAAAGTATCGAAAATTATTTATAGACAGGCTTTTTGGTGCAAGAAAAAGTGCCCCCCCCCCCCCCCCCCAACTGCCTCCAGAGGAAGACAATCAGGCCTCTGTTCAGGAACGCTGGTAGGGTTTTCATGGGGAAAGAATCCCTGAAACCCTGGTTCTGCGTGCCACGTCTGCCTCATGGGCAGCGTCTTCCACTGAAGAAACTTACCTCCACGTGTGTTCTGAAAAGGCCGTTGGGATTTTTTGAACCACATCTTTCCATTGCCTTTCTGGTTCCTCAAGAAAGATGGTTGGGGAGTGGAAAAACATATGCCCATAGCAGAAAGGGTATTTCCATCTTTTTAACACCTGGCTAGTGTTTCTTTAACTTTTGGGCCAAAAAGGGATGATCCATCAAAGGGTGCACTGATGAATGAAGACTTAAATGGCTCTGCAAAATCACATAGGCGTGTCTCCTAATGGCAATGCCAGAACTTGCCACTCTGGTGGTCCCTTCTGCTGCATGAGCAAAGAGCCTCATGGACGAGTTAGACAGAGACTCCAGGGTAGCCAGCTAGGAAGCAACCTTATCTTGGACTTCCTCAGAAACAGAATCAGCTAGGGATATGACAACTCTTTGACCAGTGCTCTTTGAAGTCTGGTGAAGTGTACCAAAAAATTCATAGACCTTAAAGTGATGGTCGATGATGTGTAGACCCACTTCCCAAATCTATCTACCGCCAGAGACTCTCTACTGGGTGGATGGAGAGAGGAACTCTCGTTTTCCAGTTCCTTCTTTGTGCCTGCTGCCATGGCCATGGCATTTACAGCTAACCCTTTAGCCCAGAACTGTTTGTCTTTGGGAATTGATAGGATTTCATCAGGTCTCCTGGCAATAGGTTCTATAGTGTAAGGGGCCTTCCACACTTGCTGAGAGATCAACTGGGTTAGTTCGTCAGTGGGCGGAGTCACTCAAGAGGTAAATGGTCACGTGACGAAAGCCTGCAGGTACACTGACTCCTCAGAAGAAGGTTTTTGGGACTTCCAGTCACCCCCTGCTTCATTATTTCCAGGATGTCTCCAAAGGAGACATCAGGGGGTGACCTTGGGGATCCTTCTCCATCAAAGTCAGTGTCTTCAGTGAGCCCTCTGAGGAATCCAAGCGTTTTCTCTTACACTTTCTCTTCTTAGGGACTTCCTCAGTGGGATGACCTGGGGAGGTATCAGAAGAGGAAAGAACTTTTACCTGGGATTCCAGAGGTTTTGGCACCCACTGACCAAGTAGAAGTGCAGGTTGAATATCCGAGCATCAGGAAGAAAGGGATACTTGCTCAGAGGTAGGAGGAGTCGACTGTCTGACTAAGGCAGTCAGAAATCTGTCCATCATCTCAAAAGCTGGCCTCATGAAGAAGGAAGGGAGCCCAGAAGCGATAGACTGCCTTGGAACCCTGGTCATGCCCCCCCCCTTCAAAGAGACAGCCCCCAAGACAGAAGCCGGAGCTGAGCTGATCTGTGCAGATGCCCCAAGGTGCACAGAAGAATTAAAAAAAAAAAAAAAAAAAAAAAACGAGTTGACTCCTACCCCTCGGAGACGATACGACAGACTTGGTCCAGAGAAGTCTCATGATCCAACTGGACCGTAGACTTCAGAGCAAACACTGGATCCGAAGATGTGGATAACTCCAGAGTTGATGCAGTCAGCATCTGAGAGCCTTGCAGCCAACGACTCTAATGCTACCGATGAAGTCAGAGGAGGAAAACCTGGAGGGGCAAAGGAAGGCTCAGCTCCAACACCCGATGGGAATGGAGTCAAGGAAGTACCGGACAATCCTTGCACCCAGTGTATTTTATTCACCAGCCTCTCTACGTCATCTTCAGTTAAACTTCTGGAATGCTCAGGCATGGTAGATGGTGTTTTTGGCCTCTTCAAAAAAGGAGAAGATAGTCTCCCAGAAAAAGGATTAATTGAGGGAGAATACAAAGTTCTCAGAAGAGTCACAATACCTGGTTCCTCAGCTTGTAAATTCAGTGCCGAAGAAGTTGGCACTGAAGTAGACATCTGCACCAGTAATTTCTGTGTTGATACACTCTGTTCCAACGGACCCTTTGCGGCCAGAGATTTAAGTGTGAAGGCAGTTGGTTCTACAGATATTGACGGAACCGAAGATTTTGACCATTTCATAGGAGGTGCCAATGGTGTAGAAGGCATAGACAGACTCCTCCTCTTAGACTTGTCTGAAATTTTTCATGATGACGAAGGGGAAGGCACATAAATCCTGCTCCTTGTTTTGTCTGGTCCCGATGTACCTTAACTGAAGGCTGAGGGCATCATACCTTTCAAGATTAGTTAGTTTTTTCCTTTCCACAAGTGCCCTGTGACTGAAACCATGACATATGGATCAGTCTAATTGCTGATGGACATGACCTAGGTAATAAACACATAACTGGTGGCTAGCTAACAACAGTATCTTGTGTCCGCATTTCTGGCATTGTCTGACACCAGATGGGACCTTTGGTTTATCAGACATGAAGATGAACAAAAAGAAGTTGTCAGCAATGGCGAAAAAAAGCTGAGATAATTGGGGGAGGAGCATTCTGGGTAAAGGTAAAGCTCGAGAATTTTTGGCCAGCACGAGATATAGTAATGGCAGAGTCAGTTCCGATGCTCAGAACCGAACCCATATGTCGAAGATAAAATGAAAATTATTATCATCAGATCTAATTCTACCTTTGTTAATAATGGCCACTAAATTGGCAAGTTTGTAATAAGGTTTATTTTTAAACAAAGTAAAAAGTGCGGTCTATTTTATCTGATTACAGCTATTTTGTAAGACAGTACTAAACAAAAGCATTAATCAGAAATGTTAAACATATACTAAAAAAGGTGGTTAAAGCTGTGGATATTGGGTGCACAAACAGTAAGAGAGAGGATATGAAAGGGAGGGGGTAAACAAAATTTAAGCAGTCTAAGGAATGAAAGGCCTTGACAATAAGATGTTGATGTACTCACTAGTACGTGCAAATGAGATGAGTTTGAAGGCTTTTGAAGTTAAAATTTACATAATGGCTGGGGTAAACAAATGCCTTAGAACTTAAGAATGTAACACAGACAGGGTAAGTAAGGTGCAGAAAATCAGAATTTCTTATGGAACAATTATTTCTAGCATTTCTCACAAGGTACCCTTGACCTGTTTTCTTTACCATAAATAAAAATAGCATTTTCTTCACTGTTTTAAAAACTCAGTTCATCCCTTTGACTCCACAGAAGGGAAATGTACCGCTTTCTTTATAGCTCTAACCCAGAACTTACTCCAAGAAAATAAATTAAAGTAAAAATGAATATTGTAATATAAAATTATAAAGTATTACTCACAGAACAGATTTTCAGTCAACTCTCATCTCAACCAAAGGAGGAGTCAGGGCAAAGACATTGGGATATCTGGTGTTGGTTAGAGAGAAAAATAGGTAGTATACTGGAATTCCTCATTGATGAATGAGGCTATATGCAACAGAATAGCTAGGGAAACCACTTCTGAGGCTTCACATGGCAATGGCTGAATCTGTCTGTCACAGAACAGCCTCTTCAAGAATGGTCATCGCTACTAGGAATCGAGAGATAATGGGACAACTGATACACCCTCACTGCCTCTTAGAAAAGTGGGTATGAAAGCATTCCTCCTGCTTGTTATATCACACTACAGCCAGTTTAGCTGAATAGAAGCAGTCATGAAAAGCTAGGAGGAAAAAAAGACTGCAGTCATTTCAAGAACACCAAAATCTAAATGAGGATATGGATGTATCCAAGTATCCCAAGACAGTCAGTCAACTACAGTGCCCTCTCCATCCTACTGCAGACACATCTATGGTATCTGTACCTGTGGAGTGCCTAGCTCCAGGGTACAGAGGTATAGAGTCCTGACTTTGACCCAGGTGACTGGGGTTCCCTTAAGGGCCCCAGCAATGTTAGGGTCAGGCAGGGAGCAAGAGGACTTAATGGGAAGGGAAAAAGTTACAAGTAACTTGCTGTGAAACAATGGATGTGTGACATCTCTTGTGCAGACTACAGACACCACCTCTTCCCATGCTTCAAGGTTGGTGGTTGGGGCTGTTTAATTGTTGGCAATGTCTTTTGCAGAAGGGGGGGCAACCATCATGGACAGCCAACTACATGCACACTTCACCTATCCAAGTGTATGTGGGGACATTAAAACCACATAAGTAAAATCTTCAAATCACCCCAGATGGCTGTCTTAATAATGACCTCTCTTGGCCAATTCTTTCCCTCACTGATACAAGAATGAGCGAGTCATATGACCTTAAAGGGGGCTGATGACAGACAGTGTGGCGTAAAAATAGTAGTTTTAGGAGTCTAATTCTAACAGATTCCCTAACATAGAAGTTGATTAGATTAAAGCCCCATAACAGGTGGGAACTGACAGGCATTTGATACTTGAACTGGATGACAAAAGAGAATACTGGGACCACTAAATCTAAACTATTCAATGGAGAACCATCCACTGAAGCTGATGTGAACTAAAAACAGATCCTTAATGGAACCAACTGATTAGAGTAAACTTAATTGACCACTTTTTGGAGGGAAAGAAACTATTGCTGATATAAGGAGGCCCGAAGTAGAGCCTATAAATGTGACTGCCTACGTCTGGAACAAATAGGGCATTGTGCTAGTGACATTCACTCCAAGGGAAGAGAACAGCAGAAACACAGACTCCCTTCTGTGAAGCAGATTGTTTATGGGTGATGTCATGAGTAGCCAGCTGTTTTAGTAACTGGAAAATCTTGGTCCTCTGCAGTCTCTCTGGGGGCAATTAATGAACACCATAGGGCTGAGCTGAGACAGAGGAGTCCTGAACTAATGATGGTCTTGCCCCAAAATGCAGAAATCTCCATGGCTCCCATGATGTGGAGGCAGACATTGAGAAGGTTTTAAACGGCACATCCAGTCTCCCGATGATGCACAAGAAAGGCTAGACTGCACCATGACCACCTAAAAGAATTCTTTAGGGATAAAGACATTTTGGTCACAGTGGTCTAAAATAGGACCAAATTCCTTTATTTCCTTTGGCACCAACAAAAATCTGTAATAAAACTCTTGTCTTTCTTATCTGGTGGGACATCCTGGATGATTCTTTTGCTAAAGTGCTTTACCTCACAAGAGCAATAACAGAATGGGAAATGGAGAGAAAGGGCAATATACAGTCTCTTAATATTTTTCTCCTTATCCACCTGTCCTTGGAAATCCCTCTGCAAACTCAGTGACACAGGGAGAACTGCCCACAAATGCCTCCAGAGAGAAACAGCTGAGCAAAGCATCACAACTGCTATGACCCACCTTTGGTATGAGTGCGGTTCCCCAAGGAATAATGCAGACTCTGAACTGTGGGGCTATAACCTCAATGAAAACCATCCTGGGGTTGGGCTACCTGTCCTTTCTGCTGTTCTGGTCTATGCTGGACCCACATTTGCTACTGGCTTGTCTGTGTACTGGCATAAGTACACTATGAGGGTGGAATTTTACATCCACAACAGTGACGGGCTGTTTCTCATCCTTCATATTTTTAAGGTGCTTAGAAACCTTGTGCAAAAATGGGGGGGGTTACCATAAAAACAGCATCCAGGAAAGCTGCTTTTGTGTTCCCTGCAAATGAATTACAAACAGTCAGGAGTGCTGGACCCACTGCAACACAGGCTGCTGCTGCTCTAGCAGTTTCTTCTACTACGGACCATGAGAATCGTTATTTAAAAGAAAGCAGCTGTCTGGGGCCAAAACATTTTATTCTAAAGGACCATTCAACAACTCTTTTGTAATAGTTACAAAAAGAGAAAAGAATATCATCAGCTCTCTTTCTGGACCTATCAAAGGCCTTTGACATGGTGAACCACCAACTACTTCATAACACCCTAAAAAACCTCTACTTAGATAACCAATCTCTGGCCTGGTTTCATGCCTATCTCTCTGATAGGCAACAAGCGGTACTCTGGCAGAATAAGCTTTCTAGCCTCCTACCCAATACCATAGGAGTTCCCCAAGGTTCCATACTGGGACCTCTTCTCTTTTCAATCTTTATAAATGACCTCTACAAAGCAATCCCAGATGCCATCTGTATTCAATATGCAGACGACTCGACATTAGTCTGTTCGGATCCATCTCTTGCCAACCTATTAACTAAAACACAATCCTGTTTTACTGCAGTTGAGACTTGGCTATTGGGTCGGCAACTGATTCTAAATCCGAAGAAAACCAAATTGGTCCTCTTCCACCCCGCACAAAAGTCCATACCCACAACATTTACTATACATTCCAAAAATGGAACTACTATCTCCCCAGATTCCTATACTAAACTATTAGGGGTTACCATTGATAATAAACTTAGATTTGATATACATATCAATCAGACTATTAAAACTGTTAACAAAATCGGGTCACTTTATCGCTTAAAATCCTTCCTCACTCCATGTGCAAAAATGGCCATTGCCCGCTCTCATCTTCTTTCTACCCTCCTGTATGCCTCCCCCATTCTTACGAATCTTAATATAACTGACCTTAATAAACTATCATCCTGTTATAATCATATTGCCAGATTTGTAACCGGGATGCCTTATAGAACTCATCATTGTAACAACCTAAAAAACTTGGGGTGGATCGAATTCCCTAACCTTCTCCAGAAAAGCCAACTAATTCTGGCTTTTAAAATTCTGAAACAACCTGATAAAACTCCTGCACTGATAAAGTTAATTAAACCGTACAATAATCTAAATAGTTTACGCTCCTCAAATAAGCTACTTGCTCAAACTATCAAGTCCAATAACGCAGGGGGTGAAGCACTGTTTGCCAATGCCATTGGAAAAAAATGGAACTCCCTCCCCCCCAGTCTCACCATCACTTCCTCCCTAAACCTATTCAAAAAAAGACTAATTCACCATCTCAAATCACATTGGCTCTGCCAATGTGCAAGTCCAGATTAACTCTCCCTTAGTTAGGGAGCTCTTCCTTCTCAGGTCTAACCTTTTAAAATCCCAGATGACCACTCTCTTTCTTCTCCTTTCTTCTTCCTCTTTCTTCCCGTTCTTTCTTTCTTCCCCTTCAATCCCCCCTCCCCTTGCACTCTAGTTATAAGTTTTTCTTTTTTTCATCATGGTTAGACTAGAAAGAGAAAAAAGCATGTTGTATCCTATGTCTGTTCTTTTTTCTACCCCTCAATATCTCAACCACTCTCTCTTTCTTCTCCTTTCTTCTTCCTCTTTCTTCCCTTTCTTTCTTTCTTCACCTTCTATCCCCCCTCCCCTTGCACTCTAGTCATAAGTTTTTTCTTTTTTCATCATGGTCAGACTAGAAAGAGAAAAAAGCATGTTGTATCCTATGTCTGTTCTTTTTTTTTTCTACCCCTCAATATCTAGGGTAGTCTATTTTTATATACTTTATTGTATTTTTGTCTTTTTGTTTAAACTACCAAAGAGAATAAATTGTTTTTCTTTAAAAAGTATTTTTTCCTACTGTTAATGTGGAGCTTTTCTCCCCGGGCCTCCGCTGAAAATGGACATGTATCCAGTCGGACCATCCCGGTCAACAAATGTAAAATAAATAAAATAAATAAAATAAATACACTGCATGTCACTGGTCAGATGCCTATACGAAAACACAGGCTAGATAATTCAGTGCCCAGACAAAGTGAAGAGCATGAAAGTACTCTTTCCAAATCTTTCGATGCTTCTACACTCCTTGTCTAGTGAGCAAATACCTGGGGTTAGACAGCCTAATGAAGGCCTCTGTAGGAAACAGTGCTGTGTAATTTAGAAATCTCTTTCTAGGCCATGCACTGTTGGAGAGTGGAAAATATGGTCTGCCTCAATTGCAAATGTCACTGCTTCTGGATTCCTCCACACTAGACTTGAAGTTGCCTAAATAAGGCTTACTGGGGGGAGCACTCCGGAGGATTGGACAGCAAACCAGCAGGCCTGCTTGAGTGTCTACTGGACAGAGGGAATGGGGTTAGAAGGGTCAATCCCTCCACTGCATCAGTAGAAATTTCTCCAAATCTGGAGTCACTGGAGGAGCTGGCCCCTACTTGCCATCTAACTTCTTTGTGGAAAGATACAACACTGGTTCCAAATGCTTAGTTTAGATCAAGGATTTCCTGGACCCTTTTTTTGTGTCTTCTATGTCACAGGACTCCAAAGCAGTGGAGGATCTAAGAGGGTCCCTGTATTGGAAACATTGTACAGTCTGCTGAGCATTGAATGCAGAAAGCCTGCAGAAGGTATTAAGGTTAGGCAAAATCTGACTTCGTCATCCACACCAGAAAATAAAAGAGTTGGGACCACCAACATTGGAAAACCTGAGGCAAGTGTTACAAGGAACTTGGGACCTGGAACTCAAACATTCCTCCAGTGACAGACAGAATAATACCAAGGCCATGGAAACTTGGACCAGCACTGGGGAGACAATGGCACTATGTGAAAAGGTACATAAAGTTCCCCAACGCCCTAAACCAGTGGAACCAAGAGTTGTGGTTTTAGACCTTATGACCTCCAGTCATAAGGTGGCTTTAGTTAGTTTACCGTAACTGTTAACTGCATAAACCAGCAATAACTTTAGAGAATGAGGAGCTTCAGACCTTAAGTAAACTGAAGGCATCTATACAAACTGAGAAATGAGGAGTAAAGGACTCTACTACTAAACAGATAATTTCAGAATACTCTGAAGACTATCATCCATTTATGACTGGTTTTGGACAAAGCTATCCTCTGAGCAAGAGGAGAAAAGGCACACTCAGATTCTGAAGGAGCTGCAACTATAACAGCTATTGCAGTCATAGAAGAATCCCACATTTTTATGAAATAAAGATGTTTTTGAACCTTTCAGAAGAAAAAAGTTTCACACTTTGAAAAAGGGAGGAGAATAATAAGAAACTGATTTCAAAAACATACTGCCATTATATTCTTGTGTGTGGAGTGAGCCTGTAATGCTAATGAGGCATGACGGCCCTTTCTCTATGTAGTTGCCAGACTAAAACCTAAACAGAATAAACAATGCGAGACATCAAGTAAGTAATCTAAGCGCTAAGTGTGCTCATTTGTGGGAAGAACTGTCTGACTATAGGTGGGGTTTACTACTGAATCTTCAAAGTGAATGCTGTTGACCGGCATGTGGTCAAAAGGCAGTTTTCAAATGGGCAGAATGCAGACTCAAATAACATCGACTACACTACATCTAATAGGTACAGTAATTCGATAATCTGAGTTCGGCATTGTTAACGGACATCATGGTTCAAGGAGGAACAGGGAATTAACCCATTTCCTCACTGTAGTGTGATCTCGGAGTTGGTATATATAATTTGCAGGGGGTGCAGTGACTGTGGAATGTCACGGTACAGAAAGCTGCATAGCATGGGTGACTGACGTCACCTCCAACTATGTTGAATACATCGAACTATGAGTGTTGATGTATTCAGTTTCCACCTGACCGCATTTCCGCCATCCCGGAGTCAAGATTTCGGGTCATCCATGTGATTGGTTGGTGTATGCAGTTTCAAGGTTTCAATAGTAAACCTACAGGCATACATACTAGAGGGCACTATAGTACATCCTTCTGGCGAAATATAAAGCATGAAAAAAACAAAATGGGAGGGAAAGATGCATAATTTATTATGAGAAGGGGGGTACCTGGCAGCATATGCTAGTCTTACCTGCTGAACAGTCCTAATACCAATGGCATCAATCCTAACATTTACCAAAGATGGACCTCTTCGTAAGAGATCTACGGATGAACTATGATTTAGGATGGTTCTGTAGTCTGCATATCTCTAGAAGAGGGCCCAGGTGCCCAGACTACAGGTTTACATTTTTCATCAGGAACCCGTTAAACTAGCTAGGAGCAAATAAAAAAAGTAACACCAGCTTCTTCCCCTCAGAAAACCAGAGTAGTCTGCAAAGTAAGCAGCTGCTACTCAGAACTATATAAAGAGATTAGTCACTGGAGAAATGAAGGAATATCTGGTAGGTAAAATATCTACCAAGGGTGCACAAAAAAAGAAGTTATGCACTCACCATAAAGTTCCATCTGTGTTGTCCGTTTTAATTCTTCCTCAACAATGCAATGCTCAGATATGCTCTGAGGTACAACAGAATGGCATTAAATATACTGACCCCCCCCCAATGATATTGCCAATATCCTGGCAGACCGATTTAGTGCCAACTTCACCCCCTCTCACCCCTTAAAGGGCCCATCTCAATATCAAAAGATTGCCAAATTCTGGTAATCACGGCCATACAGGTAGAAACTGCACTCTCCAAAGCTAAGAATACAGCATTCATGGGACCAGATGACATCCCGGGTTGTGTACTACATGAACTACAAAATGAACTGGCACCTCACCTAAGTGTGATGTTTAATCATAGCCTCACCTCAGGCTTCATGCCCACTCAGTGGCGCACAGCTACAGCTATCCCACTCCACAAGGTGGGATCCACCTTGGATCCCGGAAACTACCGTCCCATCAGTCTGACGAGCCTGATCTGCAAGGGCATGTAACGCATTATCATGGAACTTATAAACAAAGACATTGGCAACCTTCAAACACTGGACCCCATCCAGTTTGCGTTCGTGAAGGGCCGATCTTGTCTCCTGAACCTGACTGACTTCTTCGAATCAGTCTCCAGAGCTGTGGACAAGGGTAAGGCAGTCCACATAGCCTATCTGGACCTCGCCAAGGCCTTCGACACCATCCCCCACTCTGGAATCATAGATAAACTTATTAAGCTGGGCATAAATCCCTACGTCACCCGATGGGTTGCCAACTGGCCTATTGACAAAACCCAGACAGTAAAAGTAGCCGACTCCAAATCCAGCTCCAGACAAGTGGAGTACCTCAGGGTTCAGTCCTGGGACCGCTGTTGTTTGGCATCTACTTCTCTGAAGGACAGACCAATACTAAGGGACTCTGGCTAACAAAGTTTGCAGATGACTGCAAACTGGGAGCCATTACTGAATCCCCAAATGATGTGGATATTCTACAAAAGGGCCTTACAGAAACAGATGCTTGGTGCCAGAACCATGGGCTCAAGCTTACTGCCAAGAAATGTATAGTTATCCCCTTTGGGAAAAACATGTACCCATGAATTGCCACATAGGTGGCAGTACACTAAACACTGAAAGTGTGATGACAGACTTAGGGACACAGGTGGACAGTGGTCTCACCTTCGATAACTACATCACCACAACAGTCAGGAAATCCTTCTATGTGGCACACTTCATCACTAAGGGCTTTTCATCCAGAAAAAAGGAGGTCATTGTCCCACTGTTCTAATCCCTCATTAGACCCATTACAGAGTACAATGCCCCGTTTGGTATGTACCTCACAAGACATCTGCAATAGCTGGAAAGGCCGCAGAAATGCCTCACTAAAAGAATCACAGGCCTAAAGCAGATGCCCTATGCTAACCGTCTAAAAAAACTCCAGCTATACTCTGTGGCATATTGAGTACTCAGAGGCGATCTCTGCTTAACATACAAGGTTATGTCAAACCCTGAGCTTTGGACACGCTCCACTTAAAGAAATCCCAATCCCTCAGAGCCACATGCCCCAGGGATCTAAACCTTGTCATCACAATGAACAAAACATGCCGAAGGGATAGGTTCCTGACCCAGAGACTCCCCATACTCTGGAATAGACTGCCCACACATGTCAAGCAAAGCGCCTCCTTGGCCCTCTTTAAAAGGAACCTTGACAATTGGATGGGAGATAGGAAATTCACCCCGGGTGGACTCTAGGAAGGATGTTCCTCAGCACCATTGAGCTGACTGAATCTAGTCTCCAGGGGTACAGCATCAATTTGTAATGAGTAACAAAGGTAAGGGGAGTAAGTCCAAGTTGCTGTTGCACATATGTCATCCATGGAAGCCCTAGACTGGAATACAGCTAAAGTCGCCATGGCTCTAGCTGAGTGGGCTCATAATGGTTTTGATAAGGTAATGCCCAATTTGTTATGAATGAATGAAATACAATCCGTGAGCCATCTAGCCAGGGTCACTTTGGTTAGTGGTTTACCCAATTTTACTTCTGAGAAAGAAACAATCAGTCAAATTTCCTGATATGTTTTGTTCTATGGATCTAAACTGTAATGGTCTATGAACATCCAGTAAATGCAGGAAGTATTCACCATTGTTCACAAATTTAGGAAAGAATACTGGTAAATTAATGGACTGATTGATATTGGTATCTGACACCAACTTAGGTAGAAAATAGGGATTAGTTTGCAGTGTGACTATCCTTGTGAAAAATCAAATATGGTGTTTTGAAGATAATGTTTGAATTTCTTCTTGAGGAAGTTATGGCCAGCAAACAATATAGTCTTTCAAGAGAGGAACTTGAGATCACACTTTTCTGGTTCAAAAGGGAGTTGGTATGACTTCCTGCAGCATCAAATTCAGGTTGCAGGGAGGAGTAGCATCTTTATAAGGGTGCTTTAGAAGGACAGTTCCTTTGAGAAAGGCTTTGTAGAGCTTATGTGAAGCAACTGAAAAACTCTGGAATCCAAGATGAAAACTGGAATATAGCGGCTAAATAAACTTTGATTGTCGAAGAAGATCCTTCTTTCAACAGATGGGCTAAAAAGTCAAGGATATTATGAACAGGAGCAGAGAAAGATCTACATTACTTTGGTGTGCCCAGTAAGCGAATCTCTTCTATTTGCTGGAGTATAGTTTACGTGTGGATGGCTAATGAGAAGACAAGAGTATATGCTGGACTGGGGAGGAGAGCATAGCTTGTCTAGCTATTAATGGAATTGGAGACGTCAGGCTGTCGGCCTGAGGTTTCGTATGGGCGGGTGAACTATTCTTGTCAGGTGTGACAAGAGGTCTGGTGTTGGATCCAGAATACATGGCTGTTGAAGTAAGTGAGGCCAAAGGAAGGGGAACCAAATTTGTCGAGGCCAATACTGTGCAATGAGGATTACTTCGCTATTCAACCTGGTCACTTTTCTGTAGAAACTTTGGGATTAATGGAGTTGGGGAAAAGGCATAGAGGACCGGAAGCCCAATCATGAGGAGCATTCCCTCTGTGACTCTCCTCGCGGGGGGAATTAGGGCAAAGTAGCTGCTGCATTTGTTGTTTAGGTGAGAGGCGAAAAGATTACAGCAAGGCTGATCCCACTGACGAATATTCTTTCTGCCATATTCTGGTTGATGGGCCATTCGTGAGGCAGAAGAATGCACCTGCTCAATTTGTCTGCTGTCACACTGGACTTGCCCGGAATGTGAGTTTCTATGAGAAAGCGGTTAGATAAGATCGGAAAATGGTACGAGATATCCTCTGAAAATTATCCTCTGCACCCAGGTGTTTGAAGTTATTTCTAGCCAGGCTATCCAGTGCAGGGATAGTCAACCCTAATTTCCTCCACAGGAGGGCAATTGGGCCTCCATTCAGGACTGCTTGATGGGTCTGATAAAGAATGCATCTATGGACCCTTGGTTTTGCGGGCCTCCTCTTCTGCGAAGGCAGGTTCTACCCATTTGAGTTACCCCCCTCTGCCCCTGGGGGAACTAGCTCCAAGTGCGTCTTGAAAAGGCCCTTGAGACATTTTCAACCACATTTTTCCACTGCTTCTCTGATGCCTATAGAAGGATCTCGGAGAATGTATGGCCACAGCAGAAAGGGTCTTTCCATCTTTCTCACATATGGACAAAGTGTCTTTTACCATGGGGCCAAGCAAGGATCAAAGGGAGCATTGATGAATGAAGACTTGAAGGACTCTGCAAAATCACATAAGTGCATCCAGGTGTCCCTCATTATGGAAATGCCTGAACCAGCTGCTCTACTCATTCTTTCGGCTGCATGAGAAATGAGCCTCATTGAAGAGTTGGTGATAGTTTAGAGGGTAGCCAACTGAGAAATAACCGATGCTTTTACTTTTTCAGATATGGATCCTGAAAGGGTATCTAAAAGCTCTTTAATCAGATCCCTTTTGCAACCTCGTGAAATGTGCCAGGTAGTTCAGGGATCATAGAGCAAAGGTCACTGAAGGACAAACACACTTCCAGAACCTATCCATCATCCGAAACTCATTGTTGGGAGGATGGACAGAAGAACTTTCCTCTGTTAGTTCTTTTTTGGCCGCCATGACTATGGCATCTACAGGCACATCTTTGGTCCAAAATTGTTTGTCTTCAGGAGCTGTGATAATCATGTCCAGTTTCCAGCGGATCAGCTCGATGGTGTTGGGGGCCTTCCATGCCCGCCCAAGATCAACTCAATGACCTCATCGGCAAGCTGAGTCACCCAGGTGGGTGGGTACCAAAAGCCTCCAGGTGTACGGACTACTCAGACGAAGGATTGTTGGGCTTCCAGTCACCTCTCTGCTTCAGGATGTTTCCAAAGGAGACATCGTCAGGAGGTGACCTTGGGGATCCTTCGGCCTCATCGAAGTCTGTGTCTTCTGTGACAGATTCCTCTGGGGAATCCAAGTGCTTCCTCTTAGGGACCTCCTCAGTGGGGTGCTCTGGGGATGTAACAGAAGAAGTGGGGATACCATGCTGGGAAGCCTGGGATTTCTGTATTCGCTGCCCCTGTGGAGAAAAAGAGTGAGAATCTGTACACGGAGATGACAAGGTTGGGGGTTGAAGATTCGAGAGGGTAGGGACCATCTGAGCTGCTGAAATAGACAGGTCTCTCTCCAATGGCTCAAAAGCTGCCCCCCCCCCCCCCGAGAGGGACAGGACTCCAAATCCAAGAGAGTAAGCCTCTAGTCCACACAGTCTCTCCCTGTTCAGAGGACAATCTTCCCAAGGCCAATGCCAGAGCTGAGCCGAAGCTCTGAATTGTAGGGATAGCTCCAAAAACTTCAGTCGACCAAACACCCCGGAGCTGACGAGGTAGCTATAGCTCTGAGATGTCTCCGGCTCCAATTGAGCCAAAGAACTCAAGAGCAAACATTGGAACAGAGGATAAGGGAACCTTCCGATCCAATGCAAATGGAGCCTGGCAGTTCAGATCCAATGACTCTAAAGTTTCAGAGTAAGCCAGAGAAGGAGGTAATGTAGGGGTAGTAGAGGTTCGGAATTCCTGACCTAAGGGGATAGGAGCTGAGGGGATCCCTGCCATATTCTGCATCCAGAGAATCTTCTTCACCAGTCTCGCTCCTAATCTTCTTCAGTCAAACATCTAGAAGAACAAGTGAACAGGACATAGAGTGACTTTGGCCCTCCAAAACTGGAGAAGGGACCCTAGATGGGAGTGGACCCAATGAAGGAGAATACTGGTTTCTTGAAAGATATAGAGAAGCCGAAATCAAACCTTTTGTCGGATTTGAGACAGTTGGATCTGAAGAATCTTTTGTCTTAGATTTAGATGGATCCAGTGAACTGGACATATTTGCAGGTAGATGTTTTTGGTTTTCGGGTTCGAAGAAATAGTTGGATCCAACTGTCTCAATTTTTGAACAGTCCGATCCAAAGGGGATGCCGGAACCAAAACAGACCTCCTCTTAGCTTTATCAGATGTTTTTGAAGAAGTAGTTGTTGAAGGACTAGCCTAGACCAACTTGCCCTTTCTTTTTTTTTTTTTGAGAGGAGCTCCATAAATTGCATCACCAAAAGAAGAAGACAATAGTCCTTTAAGCATCAGTTTATTTTTCCATTCAACCAATGCTCCATAGTTGAATGCATGATATATGGAGCAGTCCTCTTGAAAGTGTAGAGGTCCTAGGCAATATCATAAAGTGTATGATTGTCAGAATATGGACTTTTGTGCCCACATTTGGCGCATTTCTTGTAGCCAGCTGGCCCCTTATCCTTTTCTTTTATCTGCCATCAGAAGAAAAATGAATGGCAGAAAGGAAGGGGATAGAAAATAATTTTTTTAGAAAAAGAAAGAGATGGAAAAAGGAGCTACCAACAACAATAAATTACACTAAGTGTAAAAGGAAGAGAAACTAACAACAGTATCAAGGTACTTTGTACAGAAAAGGAGAAATGATTTAACAGCAGAGAAAGGGTTAAATAAGACAGTCGCTAGGCAATGGATAGAGAAAAAAATAACAGAACTATGTAAGAACTTTTTTTTTATAAAGTTTAAAAGAGAGTTGAAAAAAAAAATATTTAAATTCACTTATCTGATGCGAGGGCTATGGTAAAAACCACATCTAACGTGAATAGCAGCAATCAAGATCTGAGGTACTTAGGAATGCTGCATTATGGGTAAGGGAGAAGCTTGAGAGCTTTTTGGTTGCCATGAGCTACTGCAATGGCAGAGTTGGATCTAAGGGATCAGATGCAAACACACAAGTTGAGGACAGAATGAAAACTGACATCAGATGGACAGGTTAAACAGGGGGAAAAGCTAAAAGAAGTAACAGTGATACCAAGGGGAAATAAATCCTTATACAACATGAGAAGGAAAGGAAAATGGTTCAGAGAAGTTTGTGAAAAAGCTAGGATAATATTACCATAGCAATTAGGAAGGCCAGAAAAGGAAAGACAATTAAAAAAAAAAGAGGATTAAAAATTGAATGAATACATTCCTCAGATAGTCAAGGTGGGTGAGAGAGAGTAGGAAAGTAAAAACTGAGTCAAAGAAGGTAAAAAAGGCAAGGGATACACGGAAATGAAAGTGGAACAGGGATTCTGATGATTTTTTACTTCTAATGCTCGCTCTTGTTGGGTGATGTCTACTTAAAAGAGATACTGTTATAATAAGCCTCATCATTCTAGTAATTTAGCCAAACAACTGGCAGTTGAATGACTTGATTCAGAGCTCCTGCTGATGCAATTCTGGCATGAAAGGTGGATTTACCTTCAGCTGCATCCTTTCACTGAGGAATACCAAATGAGTTATTATACATATTAAATCTACTCTATTAACAATTAAATATTTACAGCAAAAATATCTGCAACCAGAAAACTGCAAGTACTTTACAGCAACTTAATCTGTTGATTCAAAGGGAAGTAAAGTCTTACTTAAAGTTAAAATTTCAAGGGAAATTGGGCATGTCTTCTTGGTGGTTTAAAGGAAAGAATTTATTTCAGGAAAGCCCCAAACGCTCCTTGTGCTTTGAGAAGGCTGGCACAAACCGACTTATAATGAAGCCAATAAATGGATTGAGAAGATAATTTTTAACAGTCTACTAATCCTGAGACTGAACATCATGACAGCTCAAAAATCAAATGCCTTCTTTTTATTTTTGTAAGTAAACTTTTGTTATGTTAGCTTCCTTCAAAAGACTACAAACTTGCTAAGTAAAGGCATGGTCTCTTACAAACCAAAACTGTATCTTACAGTTTGACAGATTCAGAGTTCTGAGAACAGAATACAACAGCTTGTACCTTGCTCTGTTGTTACATCAGAGATGAATTCTACAGAGATAATACCCACAGGTAATGAGAAATCCTGCTCGTCAGCAGAAACTGGTAACAAAATTTTATTGGCCTTGTCCTGCACTGATTAGAGTAGTACCCTGTAAAATCAAAGAAGTTCAAAATTTGGTAGTTATAAACTTGCCATAATGCTGGATCCTTTCATTCCTGTTCATCCACTTTGACTGATGGTTCTTTGAGCCTCAAACTCAACTTTTTTTCCCTGTCCACAATGCATCTATCCTAACTAAGCAGCTAGCTTCCAACAGATTGTGTTTGCTACATAAAATAGGTCATAAATAACATGCCATTCTTCAAGTAGATCGATGGAAGGAGAAAGGTGGGAGGGATGTTGTATAGAAGCTTCAAAAGGGTTAATTCCCCTAGAAGACGACTAGAGAGCAAAACTTTTCCATTTACTAAGAAAGACAACTTGTGTACAGTCTTTCTGAGGCGAAAAGAATCCAAACAACGTCCAGGGATAAGTTAGGATGCCTGGCCATTACTGGAATTGGAGCAATCAAGCGGTTAGTGTCAAGATTCTGAGATCTGTGTGAGGATTCCAATATGGGTGACACAACAGATCCGCATATGGATCCAGAAACCAGGGTGGCTCTTTGAGGTGAGGCTTTAGCAAAAGAAACCAAATTTTTCTCAACCAGAATGGAGCAGAGAAGATAACTGCTGCTTTGCACCAAACAGCTTTCTGTACAAATCTGAGTATCAGGGATACACAGAGGTAAGCATGAAGGATCCCAGAAGGCCACAATACTCAGTTTCTCTCAGTGACTGTCCATCTTATGGGATCAAGGTAAGGTAGTTGCTGCATTTCGAGTTTGCTAGGGATGTAAAAAGATAACAGCATGGCTGGCCCCAATGGATGAAGGTAGTCTGAGTCATCTTTGAATTTACAGACCACTCATGATGCATCAGAATATTTCTGTTGAGCCTGTCTAAATGCAATTGGATTTCTCAGGAATATACACTGCTATCAGAAAACAGTGCAAGTTCGTCACTCATTGCTACACTCTCACTGCTTCCCAGCATAACGGATAGAACCTGGTTCCCCCTTGTTTGCTGATGTACCAGATAAATGTCATGGTGTTAGTCTGAAGGGAAACCACATCCAGACAAAGGTTTTCTTGAAGTTTCCACAATGCCAGAAGAACTGCCCTCATCTCAAAGATGTTGATGTAAAGATTCACCTCTAACATTCCAGAAACCTTGGACCATCCTTACCCTGAAAATGCCCCCCCCCCCAAACACCACCCATGGATGTATGTCCACGGTGACTACTACTGATGGGGAAGAAATTACAAAATATCTTCCACGAGTGGACAACGTAGGGAAGAAATTCACCAAAGCAAATGTTCTCTGCAGCTCCTGGTCAGAACAATCAGAGTCGAAGTTGTGTGTTAACTGAGGCCACAGATCCAGTAGTAGCCATTGTAAGACCAGTGTAGTAATGGGCAAAGTGGAGCATTAGGACAGAGAATTCCACAAGGCCTACAGCCAAGGTATCCAGATAGGCAAGAGGTATGTTACACTGGAGAAGATCCTGAATTGCATTGTGTAAGGTATAAATTCTTTCTGAAGATAGACAGGTTATGGTGAACTGCCTCAAGATGGCACATGAAAGGACAGTTGTGTAAAATCTCGCAATAACAGTAGACGTCCTTCTCTTCACTGCTACAGTATTCTTTACAATACGGATCCCTGGCCAAGGGCAGCCCGACATTCGGACATTATACCAAAGCCTTTTGGTTGTAAAGGGTACACTGTACATCACAAGCATGCTCCCTGTGCACAGTGTAGAGCATAAAGGTGACGTCCAGATGTACCATCCTCAGAAATGAAAAGCCTCACTAGGAATGAAAGTCCAAGGATAAAGACAGGTAACAAGAACATCCAGAGACAAAAAGGACCTGGGGGAAGAGCAACAATAAATGATAACATCTACTGTTATCGTGAGATGTTACACAACTGTCCTATGTCCTTACATATCACTGCTGCAGTATTCTTTACAACAGGGAGAGTCCAAAAGCTCGAGAAAAAGGCTGGGAAGAGGAAAGGCCAGCAGAGCCCTCTAAGAAGCCATGGAGAAGGACCCTGGCAAAACCAGCTCTGGCCCTGGAAATCACATCCAACTTATAGTGCTTAGTAAAGGTATGCAAAGAAGTCCAAGTTGCTGCATCAGGAATAGAAGTAGTATCCAAACCCTGAAAAAAAAAAAAAGCACCAGAAGAAGTCACACCCCCAGTGGAATGAGCCTCAACAGAAGAAGGAAAGCTCTTCCTGTGAAAAGAATAGCAAAATGAAATTGCTTCAGAAATCCAAGAAGAAATAGTTTGCTTGGAAACAGCCAAACGTAAAGACCTAGGATTAAAAGAAACAAAAAGCTGTTCAGACAATACCGGAATTGTCTATGCAAATCCAAGGTGTGCAAAGCCTTCTCGCTAGCAGACTGAGGAGAACAGTAAAAAGTGGGCAAATGAATAGACTGAGAGACAACTCATTAACCACCTTAGGCATAAAAGAAGGATTAGTATGAAGGAACACACTTCCCTTATTCAAAACTAAAAATTGAGGAACAGTCATAAGGGCTTGCAGTTCAGACATCCCTCTGGCAGAAGTAAGGGCAAAAAGAAGAACAGTTTTCCAAGAACAACGCTGTAGAGAAGCCGAAGCAGTAGGCTGAAAAGCAGCCGGAGTCAATTTTTCTAAAACAAAATGAAGGTCCCAGGAAGGCGGGACAGGCTTCCTGGGAGGTCTAATGTGAAGGATGTCATTAAGAAACTGTCTGGCCTCAAATCTGGAAGCTAAATGGGGAGTCAATGGCAGACAAATAGAGACAGTTGACAGGTGGGCTTTAACAGAAGAATATGCCAACCCAGCAATGAGCAATTCACACAAATAAAACAGAAACAAACTGACATCCTCAGTAAGTAGATCCAGGTTACGAGAAAGACACCAAACAGAAAAACTCTTCCATTTGGATAAGAAAGATTTTCTAGTAGTGGGTTTTCCGGCCTCCTGAAGGACTTGAAGCAAATCCTCAGAAAAAAGGTGTCTGTGGGAGATACAAAACCCTAACACCCACAACGTCAGTTGAACAGTGGGACAGGTAAATGGATGAGAGATCCCTTGTCTTGTGCGAGTAGGTCCATCCTGTGAGTTAACTTGTGATGATTGCCCTTAGAAAGATGCAGAAAAAGAACAGGAGTGAAGCAATTCTGTCTGGACCAAAACTGAGTCACCAACAAGATTTTGAAGCATCCTGTTTTATCTTGAACAGCACTTTTGGTATGAGAGAAAAAGAAGGGAAGGCATAAACAAACATCCCCTTCGAAGAAAAACAGAGGGTATCCACCTTCCAGGCCAGAGGAGATGTGACTCTAGCGCAAACTATAGGAAGTTGCTTGTTCAGAGGGAGGCAAAGAGATCTACTTGAGGAGTTCCCCACTTGTGGACCATGTCCAGAAACACATCTGTGAAACATCCACTAGTGGGATAGTGTTATGGACCTGTTCAGAGAATCTGACACAGTGTTCTGATATGAGGGAATATAAACGGCCTGAAGGGTCACCTTATACTGGATAGCCAGCTCCCAAACCTGAAGGGCTAATCTGCATAGAAGATAAGACTTTGTACCCCCTTGCTTGCTGACATACCACATCACTGTGGTATTGTCTGTGAGAAGTGTGAGGGGCCTTGGAAGAAAAAAAAGCTTGAAGAGCCAGCAGATGAACTCTCATCTCTGACACTGACGTGATCTTTCTTTTGACTAAACAAGCAAAGGCCCTGAACCTGAAGAGGGCTGAAGGAGGCCCCCATCCCACATATGAGACATCTGTGAAAAGTTCCTGAGAGGGGACTGGAGGCTGGAAAGGAAGCCTTGGGTTGGGGAACAGCTGATGAATCCACCACTGAAGCTCCAGCCTGAGGCATTAAAATAGGGGGATTAGAAATTCTAAAGGATGGGAATGTTGAAGTCAAACAGATGTTAGAAACCCACTGAACCTTTCCCATGTGGAGCTTGGCTAAAAGGAGTATAGGAATGGTGGAAGCCATGTAACCCAGAGCCCTCAGAAACTCTCTGGCTGTGATAGAAGCCAGAGGAAAAAGGGATTGAAAGAAAGTAATACGAGTTAAGGCCTTGGCAGGAGGCAACAGTCAGAATACTGCAACCCAGAAAAACATGATCTTGAAAAGGAGTCAGAAATGACTTCTGGAAATTTACAGTAAATCCCAGGCTTTATAGGAGAAGAATAGTAAAGTGTAGATGCTGAAGTCAGACTTCTTGACATGAGGCCTGAGTAAGTAGGACGTCCAGGAAGGAAAAGACAGTACAGTTGTGTACACATACTATAAATGTAGATGTTCGAGTGCATTCACTGTTGCAGTCATTACATTTGGGTTATCTGCTTGCAGTAGCCCTCAGTCGGCCTGATTAACAAAGCCTTGGGTCCTACGTTGGCTGCTGTCTCTTCTTCCATGACGTCAGGTCGTCAGGGGTCTAAAACATGCAGCCGACGTCATTACATTAGTTTTTCTTGCCACAGATGTCAGGTGCCCCGCTAATGGGAAGCAATTAAATCTATAAATATACAAGGTTATACCTCCAACAAAAAAGCAAATACACCAAAAAGCTTTTAAGCAATGAAAAATACTGCAGTGATGTTGACTACAACTCTGATCTGAGATATACAAGTATCCTGTTTTTTGGCTTAATTATACTGATTATTGTTTCTAGCAATTCATATATAGCAGTTTTTATTGCCTGCTGCATAGTTTTTACTGCATTTTATTGCTATTAACTAATCTGCACAGGTAACTGATTTGTTTGCAATTAAAAACATTCTGCAGAGTCTCTTTGCTCCTTTATCTGTTTAAAAACTTTCATTTTGTGGCTTTCTGTAGTGTTTGCTGTCTAAAGAGTGTAGCATAATAGCTTTAGTATTGTCCTAGTTCAGATTTGTGTTAAATGGCGGCTGGCTAGTGGGGGCTGGTTCTTTTGTGCTTTTTTAAAAAAAAGTTGTCTAAGGTTGTATCTTCTGGTATTTAAGCCCTAACTTTGAGAGTATTTCTGTCTATACACACTGAGCAGAGTGGAGGAGGGGCATTGACTAGAACTCTGATCTGAAATATAAAAGTATCCTGTTTTTTGGCTTATTTATACTGATTATTGTTTCTAGCAATTCATATATAGAACTTTTTATTGCCTGCTGCATAGTTTTTACTGCATTTTATTGCTATTAACTAATCTGCACGGGTAACTGATTTGTTTGCAGTTAAAAGCATTCTGCAGAGTCTCTTTGCTCCTTTATCTGTTAAAAAACTTTCATTTTGTGGCTTTCTGTGGTGTTTGCTGTCTAAAGAGTGTAGGCTAATAGCTTTAGTATTGTCCTAGTTCATAAGTGTGTTAATTGGCTGCTGGCTAGTGGGGGCTGGTTCTTTTGTGCTTTTTTAAAAAAATAAAGTTGTCTAAGGTTGTATCTTCCGGTATTTAAGCCCTAACTTTGAGAGGATTTCTGTCTATACACACTGAGCAGAGTGGAGGAGGGGCGTTGACTACAACTCTGATCTGAAATATATAAGTATCCTGTTTTTGGCTAATTTATACTGATTATTGTTTCTAGCAATTCATATATAGCACTTTTTACTGCCTGCTGCATAGTTTTTACTGCATTTTATTGCTATTAACTAATCTGCACGGGTAACTGATTTGTTTGCAGTTAAAAGCATACTGTAGAGTCTCTTCGCTCCTTTATCGGTTTAAAAAGTTTCATTTTGTGGCTTTCTGTAGTGTTTGCTGTCTAAAGAGTGTAGGCTAATAAGCTTTAGTATTTCCACCCTCCCTCCGTGTTGGTGTCTTGTTGTTATACTTGGTGGCTTTGCAGGTGCTGGCCCCTACTGTAAATTTGATCTGGGACACTCCTCCCAGTCTAGTGTCATTAGCTCATTCTACCTACAGAGAGAACATCTGAGAATGCCTTCTGTTCTTCCCTTCTCCCTTTCAAAAAAAAAATTACCTGAAACTTGTGTTCTCACTGTGCTTCTCAAACATTTTGGAAATATAGAGTATATTTTAGAGCATTTATTATAACTGTATTTGCCTTACTAGTGCTACAACTCAAGTGCTCTAGGTTGCACTGCATCTGAATTGTTTGTGTGTTTTAGCTGCTTTTCTGTATATATAGATTTCTCTGTGTATGTAGACTAGTACTTATTCTGCTGTATTACTGCCTCTTAAATCATTTTTCAGTTGCGCACTTACTTCATTTAAAAAGTTTTAAACTGTTAATTTTGTATAGCTTTAATTGCATTTACTGTTTAGAACTACACACTCAAGTGTGTTAGCCTTGTCTGTGTTTATTTACTGTATTATTGCATTGTTTAGCCTGTTTTAACAAAAACAAAAATACTCTCTTTTTCATTTCCCACTTTTCCTAGCCAGTCCAGATCCCAGGCTTTGCTTGTCTCAGGACTTTATTTTCTGTGTTCAGAGCTATCCAGACCTTGCTGTGGTAGAGGGAGGTCCTACTGCATACCAGTGGGAGTGGTGAGCATTGTACTGCCTATCTAACACTAGAGGAGTGGTTTCCAGCTCTGAAATTGTAATTCTATTAGCCTTTTTGGGCGGATTTCTATCCCTTCCAACTTTCTGGCTTAAAAACGCGTGTGTTTGCACATTTTTCGCATCGTGCAGCACCGCGAGGCTACAGTTGAACTATTCCAGGTGCCAGAATGTCTGCTCTTCAAATTTTCCCTTAGATTTAGCTGGTTTCTCAGTAGTAGCACTAAAATCTGAA
Source organism: Protopterus annectens (assembly GCF_019279795.1). Taxonomy (NCBI): domain Eukaryota; kingdom Metazoa; phylum Chordata; order Ceratodontiformes; family Protopteridae; genus Protopterus; species Protopterus annectens. The sequence continues at coordinate 1,193,073,312 of NC_056747.1, read as the reverse complement.
CCCCTGTGACTAGCACTTGCTCTAGAACCTGCTGGAAAGCACTAGGAATTCTGAAACTGATACAAGCACTCAACACTCCTTGTCAATAAGGAGAAATTAATTGTAGGCACTAAACAGCCTATAATTGCAAAGTACCTTGCAAAGGTAAGGGAAAACAGCTCTTATACTCTACAAAAAAGGCACTAAACAGGCATGTCCAAGGTTCAGCTTCCGGTGATTTCTCCTGTCCACCTGGTGAATCTGAGCATTCTGGGGCAATGCGGCAACTGCCTTATGTACACAGACAACCCTCTCCTCCTACCACCCAACAGTATAACCTGCAAGAGATGCACTTACATAGCCAAACTGGAAGCAAAGCTCTCTCCGACCAAGATTGTGCTAGACAGTCAAGAGGAGAAGGTTAACACCTGCACTACACCGCAAGCAACTCATAGCCTTTCAAAACCCACAGCATCAACACCCACACATAGCAACACTAAACCTACATATGCGGAGGCCCTTAACATTAACCAGCCCAAACAACAAGGACTTCCGAAGATGAAATGCAAACAAACACCAGTCACAACCAAAGTGACACATAACTCAACACCAGTGTGCCACCCAACAACAGCCCCTAAGGCAAGACAATGTACCTAACACTTTAGTCATAGGTGACTCTATAGTCAGGCACACTGATGTCCCACTCACCAGGCTGAACAAGGAGAAAATTAGTCAGCTGCCTGTCGGGTGCCAGGATCCGCCACATAACGCATGCACTCAAGTCACTCCACAACAAGTACAAATATGTCTCTGTCATTGTCCATGCTGGAGTGAATGACTTGAGACGTACCTCCCTAGACTACATGAAAAGAGACATGGAAGAGCTCTCGGATCATGTGGCCCACGCAGGTATGACCCTAGCCCTGAGTAGCATCCTGCCTTCACCCAGAATTATACCACAGTATAAAGACAAAATGATTGACTTCAACAATTGGCTAAGCTTCTGGTGTCATTCAAAGGGGATCCAGTATCTGTCTGCCTGGGAAGACATGATCGACAAACCACGATGCTTTGCCAGAGATGGTCTGCACATGTCACCCCTTGGATTCATGTTACTGGCTAAAACTCTTGCCACCCCTATAGTGCCTTTTTTTAGGCAATGTTCAAAGGACAAAACCACCACCGTAACAGATACAAGCATGCAAAATCTGAAGGTAATGCTACTCAATGCTAGAAGTCTAAACCTCAAAATGCAATCTCTCGAGGCACTCCTAAAAATGGAGAACATCGATATCTGTGCAGTAACTGACACTTGGTGTAAGGCTCCAGAGAGCACCCCTGCAATACCAGGCTACAACTCTTACCACACTTTTCAGTACAAAACAAAGACAGAAACACTAAAGGTGGAGGAGTGTCCATATTCACACCTCCAGGCTAGTTGCCCAACACAATGCATCTGAAATTCTCCACATGCAACTAACACTAGGTAAGACTGCAATCCAAATTGTAGCTTGCTACAGATCCCCCACCATGCCCCAAGATTCTCACTACACCTTTCTAAACATACTGGAAAATATTAAGATACAACCAAACACCCTAATACTGGGTCAACTGAACTACCCTGCCATTAACTGGGAAAACTACTCTGGTACCAGCTCCTTTTCCCAACGGTTCTTAGAATTAATAAATTCCAACGCCCTGGATCAACTAATCCATTGTCCCACCAGAGGCTCCAATATCCTAGAACTGGTCATTACCAACATGGGAGATAGATGCTCCAACACCAGTGGTCACCCCCTCATTGGTCAGGTCTGACCATAAGCAAATCACCCTTGATAGCCACCATCCCACCACTACCCCCAGTAAGGAAACCTCCTTAAAAAACCTATCCAAAGCCAACTTCATGCTGCTGAAGTCAGAAGTTACAAACTTCATGACACCCATGCAGACGGGATCTGAAAGTTCGACTGCAGAATCTTACACTAAGGCACTGTATGAGCACATCCACTCGTGCATGAATCGTGCCATCCCAAACAGAACCAAGATGCTCTCCTCCAAAAAAGGGAAGCCAATCTGGTGGTCCCCTGCTATAAACAAACTATACAACAGAAGGAAGAAACTGTTGCAGAAAAGAGGAAAATCCCAGGATGCAAAAAACTCCTTCACCAGCCTCAGTAAAAAGCTGAGATCTCTCATAAAATCCTCAAAAGCTAGTTACGAAAATAAAATTGCCAAAGATTCCAAAGACAACCACAAGGCATTCTATAGTTATGTCAAGAATCTAAATGGCAATACTCAGATCCGCTCTGAACTTCAACAGAATGGCATTAAATATACTGATCCCAAGGATATTGCAAATATCCTGGCAGATCGATTTAGTGCCAACTTCACCCCCCTCTCACCCCATAAAGTACCCATCTCAATACCAAAACATTGCCAAATTCCGGTAATCATAGCCACACAAGTAGAAACCGCACTCTCCAAAGCTAAGAATACAGCATCCATGGGACCAGATGACATCCCAGGCTGTGTACTACATGAACTACAAAATGAACTGGCACCTCACCTAAGTGTCATGTTTAATCATAGCCTCACCTCAGGCTTCGTGCCCACTGAGTGGTGCACAGCTACAGTTATCCCACTCCACAAGGGAGGATCAACCTTGGATCCCGGGAACTACCGTCTCATCAGTCTGACGAGCCTGATCTGCAAGGGCATGTAAGGCATTATCATGGAACTTATAAACAAAGACATTGGCAACCTTCAAACACTGGACCCCACACAGTTTGCGTTTGTGATGGGCCAATCTTGTCTCCTGAACCTGACTGACTTCTTCAAATCAGTCTCCAGAACTGTGGACAAGGGTAAGGCGGTCCACACAGCCTATCTGGACCTTGCCAAGGCCTTCGACACCATCCCCACTCTGGAATCATAGATAAACTTACTAAGCTGGGCATAAATCCCTACGTCACTCGAAGGGTTGCCAACTGGCTTATTGACAGAACCCAGACTGTAAAAGTAGCCAACTCAAAATCCAGTTCCAGACAAGTAGAGTACCTCAAGGTTCAGTCCTGGGACCACTCCTGTTTGGCATCTACTTCTCTGAAGTACAGGCCAACACTAATGGACTCTGGTTAACAAAGTCTGCAGATGACTGCAAACTGGGAGCCATTATTGAATCCCCAAATGATGTGGATAATCTACAAAAGGGCCTTACAGAAACAGATGCCTGGTGCCAGAGCCATGGGCTCAAGCTTAATGCCAAGAAATGTATAGTTATCCCCTTTGGAAAAAAAACATGTACCCATGAATTACCACAGAGGTGGCAGTACACTAAACATCGAAAGTGTGATAAAAGACTTAGGGACACAGGTGGACAGTGGTCTCACTTTACATAACCACATCGCCACAACAGTCAGGAAATCCTTCTACATGGCACACCTCATCACTAAGGGCTTTTCATCCAAAAAAAGGAGGTCACTGTCCCACTGTACTCATCCCTCATTAAACCCATTATAGAGTATAATGCCTCGTTTGGTATGTACTTCACAAGATATCTGCAACAGCTGGAAAGGCCACAGAAATACCTCACTAAAAGAATTACAGGCATAAAGCAGATGCCATATGCTGACCGTCTAAAAAAAAACTCCAGCTATACTCTGTGGCATATCGTCTACTCAGAGGCAATATCTGCTTAACATACAAGCCCATGTCAAACCCTGAGCTGCTGGACATGCTCCACTTAAAGAAATCCCAATCCCTCACAGCCACACGCTCCAGGGATCTAAACCTTGTCATCACAATGAATGAAACATGCTGGAGGGATAGGTTCCTGACCCAGAGACTCCCCATACTCTGGAACAGACTACCCATACATGCCAAGCAGAGCGCCTCCTTGGCCCTCTTCAAAAGGAACCTTAATGATTGGATGGGAGATAGGAAATTCACCCCTGGGTACATGTCAGTCGCCCTGCTAGAAAGGGGTCCAGAGAAGTAAATATTGTGGGAAGAAATATCCAGGGAATTGTTATGGCTAGGCTTGAATAGGGCCCTAGGGCCGATAACCTAGTATCAACCTATGAACCTATGAAAAGGAGAGAAGAGGTATAGCCAAAAGAAGTCAGGGGGCTGGAGGGAGGGTAACCAGGACTGCAACAGTGAATACACTCGAACATCTACATTTATGGTAAGTGTACACAACTGTACTATGTTCTTCGTGTTTCACAGTCATTACATTTGGGTAGATTCCCAAAGCTAAGGATGGGAGGAGGAATTTAGATAGCATTAGGACCAGCTATAAGGCCCTGCAAAATTGCAGTGGTAAAGTCAGCTCTGGATTTAGAGAAGATTGGAAAATGGTAATGCTTGGTAAAAGTATGTACAGAAAGTACAGTTTTGTACCTACCATAAATGTAGATGTTCGAGGATTCCATTGCTGCAGTCCTTACTATTGGGTATAGTCCGCATCCAGTCGGCCCGAATACCAGAGTATAAGGCTGACGTCGGTCAGGGCGCATTAGACTGACGTCAGTACGTCAGGGTACTAATGCGCATGACCGGCGTCATATCCTCAGTCTTTTCTTGCCCCAGATGTCAGAAGACCCTAAAAAGACAAGGCCCAAAATACCTGCACCAAAACATGAACAATATATACAAAAATATAAGCAGGTAAACTCACCTACACAACCACCCCTAAACACAGAGGGGAAGGAGGGAGGGTAAATTGGACTGCAGCAATGGAATCCTCGAACATCTACATTTATGGTAGGTACAAAACTGTACTATGTTCTTCGTTTTCCATTGCTGCAGTCCTTACTATTGGGTAGAATCCCAAAGCAGAGGTAAGGGAGGCTGGCAAATCATAAAGAAGCAGGAGCTGACAACATGCCTTGCAAAACAGCTGTGGCAAAACCAGCCCGAGACTTAGAGTAGATAGGAAGGTGATAATGCTTAGAGAAAGTATGCACTGAACTCCAAGTAGCTGCTTCCAAAATATCCTTAGTTGCCACCCCGTAGAAATGCTGTTGAAGTGGCAGTAGCCCTAGTGGAATGAGGCCTAATCCCAGCAGGAATCTCCTTGCCATGATGGGAATAACAAAATGCAATGCAAAAGCCAATCCACCTAGAAATAGTTTGTTTTGACACAGGCTTGCCCTGCGAACTCAAAGCAAAAGAAACAAACAACTGCTGAGACTGCCTAAAATCCTTAGTCCTGCTTAAGTAATAACGCAATTGCCTGTGTACATCTAAAGTATGCAAAATCTTTCCCCTTTATTTTGGGGGTCTGCATAAAAAGTAGGCAAATGAATAGTTTGGTTTAAAGCCACACTAGAAACCACCTTAGGCATAAAGGAAGGATTAGTTCGTAATGATACCCTATCCTTATGGAAAATCAAAAAGGGCTCGACTGCCATAAGGGCCTGCAACTCAGACACCCTTCTTGCAGAAGTAATAGCCAACAAAAAAGCAGTCTTCCATGACAAATATTTCAATTCAGCAGTAGCCGCAGGCTCAAAAGGTTGTAGAGTAAGTTTTTCCAACACAAAATTGAGATCCCAAGCAGGAGTAGGAGCTCTACGTGGGGTCTTATATTTTTGCCCTCTAAGAAACTGCTTGAACAAAGGATGCGAAAACAATGGTGGGTCACAATCATAGTGAGCTGAGATTGCTGCAGCATGAATCTTAATGGAAGAGAAGGACAGACCCTTGTCCAGTAACTCAGTAAGATATTGAAGAGCCATACTCAAATTAGGCTCAGAAATCTCCAAATTCTTTGCTTTACTCCAAAATAAAAATCTCTTCCATTTTGCTGCGTACACTTTCCTTGTACTAGGTCTTCTAGCTTCCATAATCACATTTAAAACTTGTTGAGGAAGTTGAGACCTGCTGTGTTTCAACACAGAAAATGCCAGGCTGTCAGATGAAGAGAGTGAAGCTTGACATTGAGCAGATGACCGTCCTGCTGGGATAACAGATGTGGAATCAAAGGTAAAGGCCATGGAGGCTTCATTACCAGACTCCGTAGTAGAGGGTACCAGTGTTGCCGAGGCCAATCTGGAGCTATCAAAATCATCCTTGGCCTGTCCTGTCTGACCTTTAACAGTACCTTTGGAAGAAGAGGCAGAGGTGGAAAGGCATACACATGAAGGTTTGTCCAACTGAAAGACAGAGCATCCACTTTCCAAGCTGTGTGATGAAACCCCTTTGTGCAAAACTGTGGCAGCTGGTGGTTTAGTGGAGAAGCGAACAGATCTATGTCTGGAGTTCCCCATGACACTGTCAATTTCTGAAATACATGAAGATCCAGTTTCCACTTGTGGGGATCCATGATTTGTCTGCTTAACACATCTGCTAAGGAGTTCTGTGCTCCTGGCAGAAACCTTGCCTGAAGAGTTAGGTGCAAGCGTAGCGCAGTCTCCCATAAAATCATTGCTTGCCTGCATAGAGGATAAGAATGTGTTCCCCCTTGTTTGTTGATGTACCACATGACAGTTGTGTTGTCTGTTAGAATCAACACCTGCCCTGGAAGAAGTAACTCCTTGAAAGCCAGTAATGCGAACTGGACTGCTAACATCTCCTTCATGTTGATATGTAGATGCTGTAGTCTGGCAGGCCACTTGTCTTGTATCCACTTTCCATTTAGATGAGCTCCCCAAGCAATGTCCGAGGCATCTGCCGGTAAAATCTGACTCGCCTCTGGCCGGGTCACAGAGAGTCCCTTGTTTAGGTGACATTCCTGAGCCCACCACAAAAATTCTCTTTGAAGGCAAGGTATTATTTGAATGACAGTGTCTAAATCCTGGCAGTGCTGTGTCCATACATTTTTGAGATACCATTGTAACTTCCTCATATGCAGTTTGGCATTGGGAAGCACCAGAATACAAGATGCCATGAACCCTAATGCTTGAAGGACTGTCTTTGCAGTCAGCACGGACTGATGAGATAGTTGATGGAAGTAAAGTGATAGACTCTTTTGTTTGTCCGGGGTTAAAAGGCCATCTGGGCTGCTGTATTCAGTCTCACACCCAGAAAGCACATGTCTTGAGAGGGTACTAGACTGGACTTTATTTCGTTCACAGAATACCCTAGGCATCTTAGCACTGCTATAACATATTCCAGATGCTGTAGAAGGTCTTCCTTGTCTTGAGCCAGAATCAGGCAGTCGTCTAAATAAGGATAGATTTGAAGTCCTTGTAGCCTGAAGTAAGCTATCACTGGAGCCAGAACCTTTGTGAATACTCTGGGCAGTAGATAAGCCAAAGGGCAATGCAGAGAACTGATAATGAGAATCTCCAGCTCGAAACCGCAGATACTTCCTGTAACTTAGCCTGATAGGCACATGAAGGTAAGCTTCCTTGAGATCTAAAGTTACCATCCAGTGATCTTTGCCCAGCAGGGGTAAAAGCTGTTGTAACGTCAACATCTTGAACTTGGGAATGTCCAGATAAGTGTTGAGGAGAGATAAATCCAAAATCGGTCTCCACGTGTTCCCCTTCTTTGGTACTAGGAACATGCGAGAATAAAAATCCTAGGCCCCTTTCTGATACAGGGACTGGCTGAATGGCCCCCATTTGGAGTAACTGAGAAACTTGCTTGTGAGACTCTTTTCTTTGTGGAGGAGGAACGTCTGGCATGCCTTTGAAAGGGGGCATTGTATGGAAATAAAATCTGTAACCGTGGTGAATGATGTCCAACACCCATCTGTCTTGAGTAATTAAATCCCAATTTCCTCTGAAAAGAGACAGTCGTCCTTCCAAAGGAGCTGCCAGACGAGAATCTAGTGGCAGCTGAAAAGGCAGGTCATTGGGTCTGTTTACGAAAGGACTGACCCCTGCCCTCACCAGAAGTCTGAGCAGGTGAACTCCCTGTTCTAGGCCTAAAAGAACCTTGAGCCCTGCCCCTACCACGTCTAGACCTACCCCTAGACTGGGAATCATAAGCAGGATATGTCCACCCCTTAGCAGGCCAATTTCTACTAAACTTGGTGGCTGTACCTGCAAAAATCTTTAACAGTTTGCATAGACTTAGCTTTGTCCTCCATTTTCTTTAAAACTACTTCCACAGGTGAACCAAACAACACATCAGACTGTAAAGGAGCATCCAAAATCCTTGTCTTAACATGCTCAGCCAAATTTTGATCCCTCAACCAGGCATGCCTGCGAAGAACAGAACTAGTGGCAGCCACCCTCGAGGAGGCCTGCACAGCATCAAAACCACATTGCAAAGAATGCTTGCCCACTTGTTCAGACACATAAACTAAATCCAGCAATTCTTTACAATCAATACCTTCCGCCAAAGCATCCACCTTAGATTTCAATTGTGAAAGGAGATAATTTTGATATTTCAGCATGTGAAACTGACAATTCAACGCTCTCATGGCTAGAGTGGAAGAAGTATACACTTTCTTACCCCACCTATCCAACGCCCTTGCCTCTTTGTCAGTGGGAACAGGATTTTTAACCACAGAGGCCTTAACACCTTTAGGCCCCTGAGAAACAGTTTCTGGGTCCGCCCTAGGACTCTTAAACAAATACTTATGAGCTTGGGCACCCTATAGTACCTATCAGGTTTAACAGGAGCAGGAGGCAAAGAATCAGGGTTCAGGAAGCCTCTGCAAAACATCTTCCACCACATTCAACACAGGAGGTATAGCTAAGGGCCTATGCTGGGGTAAAACAAGAATTCCCTAAGCCTCTTCCTGGAATCAGAGTAATCCTGGCCTTCCCATTTAAAGTGCTCCCTCATGGAATGCAGAGTCTCTGAAAAGGAAAAATCCTCAGGAGGAGAAGCCGAAGGAGTGGCATCATCCACATCAGAATCAGAATAATGAGGATACTCCTGCAAATCTTCCGCAGAAGACTCAGAAGCCCCTGAACCCTGTTCAAAACTGTCAAACTCTGGTTCCACCCTAGGCCTCTTATCAGGAGGGCCCATAGAACCTCTAATCATAGTAATCAAATCTTCTGCCATTTTAAGCATATGTTTCTTAGGTACAGAACCCGAAAGGCTAGGAGAAGCCCCTACTGAAGCTGAACTTGGCCTACCTCTAAAAGAAGTTTTGGCAACAGAAGGAGAGGCTCTAACTACTTTGGGAAGAGAGGGAAGAATAGTTACCTGAGAAGCCCCCTCAGCCAGGCCTGCCTCCTGAGAGGGTACATCCTGTAACAGTAAAGTTTCTGCCTGAGACTCCATAGAAACTCCTGGCAAAACCTCTGGCTCCACTGAGCCTCCTAAAGAACCGACGTCCGGGACTGCTGGTTCATCAACCCTAGGCTTCGCTGTTTTGTCCCTGCGCTTCTTGGACGAAGCGGCCGGAGCATCCGACGGCATTTTATAATTGCAACGCTTCCCAAACACTAATCTGGCACAGTCTAACCTCCTCTTAATAGTGCGTTTGTTAAACCTAGCACAAGAGCGGCAACCAGCAACGGCGTGGTCAGGCCCTAAACAAGGTATACACAATGTATGGTAATCCCTATGAGGTATTTGTTTCCCACAAGAAATACAGTTATTCACTTTTTCTGACATCCGGTTAAATACTGAGGCAAGAAAAACCAAAATGTTCCCCAACGGGGTACTTAGCCAACTCTGATTCGGTCTGAAACTCCGGTTTCGGAAATATTTCAGAACGCCAACCTGCACTCGCAAAACTGCTTCTGCATCGGACCACGCGGCAAAAAAGACTGAGGATATGACGCCGGTCATGCGCATTAGTACCCTGACGTACTGACGTCAGTCTAATGCGCCCTGACCGACGTCAGCCTTATACTCTGGTATTCGGGCCGACTGGATGCGGACTATACCCAATAGTAAGGACTGCAGCAATGGAAAACGAAGAACATCTCCAGGTAGCAGCTTCTAGGATGTCCCTGGTACGCCTCTGAGAAAGGCTTTGCAGGCAGAGGCAACCCTGGTTGAGTGGGTCTGATCCCCTGTGGGATAGGTTTTCCATGGTGCTTATAGCAGAAATTAATGCAATGGCTTATCCATTTGGAGATGGTTTACTTTGAAATAGCCTACCCCTCTGTCCCTACAGCAAATGCCACACCAGCAGTTGTTCAGATTTCCTTTGAAGTTTAGTCCAGTCCAAGTAGAATCTAAGTTGTCTGTGCACAACATCTAAGGAGTGCAGTATCCATTCCCCTTTGTTCTGTGGATTAGGAAAGAAGGTTGGCAAATGAATGGACTGATTAAAGGCCACACTGGATACCACCTTTGGCATGAAAGAGGAATTGGTCCTGAGGGACACCCTGTCCACATGAAAGATGATAAAAGGCTCCACTGCCATAAGGGCCTGTAATTCAGATACCCTTCTTGCTGAAGTGATGGCTAAAAGGAAAGCTATTTTCCAAGAAAGAATTTTTAAATCTTCAGTAGCAGCTGGCTCGAAAGGAGGAAGCGTGAGTTTCTCCAATAGAAAGTTAAGGTCCCAGGCAGAAGTTGGAGCTCTCCTGGGTGGTCTTAAATTGTTTTGGCCCCTTTGAAGAACTGCTTGAGAAGTGGATGAGAGAAGAGGAGAGGTTCTGTGTTATAATGAGCTGAAATGGCTGAGGCATGAATTTTTATTGAGGAAAAAGACAGGCCCTTGTGAAGCATCTCAGTTAAGTATTGTAAAATCTGAGGTAAATTGGGCACTGCTGTGCTCATCCATTGAGATGGATTCCAGGCACAGAATCTTTTCCATTTTTCAGCATAAGATTTTCTAGTATTAGGCCTCCTTGCCTCTAAAATGACATCCATCACAGGTTTACTGAGGGATGGTAAAGGAGAGCTTAGGTAATTAGCCAGGCTGCTAGGTTCAGTGTTTGAAGCCGAGGGTGCAGAATCTGGTTCTCCTGCTGAGACAGCAGGATAGGAGTCTAAGGCAGGTGCCATGGGACCAACAGTGACACACTGCACAGGAGGGGCTACCAGTGTTGGCGTGGCCAGTCTGGTGAAATCAAAATCATAATTGGTTTGTCTTGTTTGATCTTTATTAGTACTTTGGAGAGCAGAGGCAGAGGAGGAAAGGCATAAACTGATAGGTTTCCAAGCTTGTCTGTGGGGAGTCCTTGCGCAAAAGATTTCCAAGTGATAGTTCTGGGAAGAGGTAAACATGTCTATATCTGGGCTCCCCCACTTGCTTGTCAACATGTTGAAAATCCTTGGTTCCAGTTTCCACTCATGTGGGTCCATGAGGTTTCTGCCAGTGTATTTAGTTTTCCTGGCAGGAATTGAGCTTGTAGATGCACTTGGTAGCTCAAGGCTGTGTTCCACAATGCCATGGCTAGTCTGCAGAGGGGGTAAGAATGTGTACCCCCCTGCTTGTTTATGTACCACATAACAGTGGTGTTGTCCATCTTTACCATTAATTGTCCTGGAAGAATGTGGTCCTTGAAGGCTGTCAGAGCATTCTGTACAACTAACATTTCTTTATGACTGATGTGAAGGTGCATTTGAATTGGGTTCCATTTGCCTTGAATGCACTTCCCTGCCAGGTGTGCCCCCCCACCCCCATGCATAGTCTGATGCGCCTGTTGTTTGGGTTTGGGCGGCAGGGGGTAGTGTGAATGGTAGTCCCTTGTTTTGGTGGCAGGCCTCTGCCCACCAAAGGAACTCTAGGCGTAGGCAAGGAATGATAGGAATCATTTCTTCTATATCCTGAGAATGTTGACACCATAGGCATTTTACATACCACTGTAGTTTCCTCATATACAGCCTTGTATATGGAATTAGAAGAATGCAGGAGGCCATGAACCCAAAGGCTTGTAGTATTTGCCTTGCAGATAGCAAGGTTTTTGTGGCCACTTGTTTGAAGTAGGTTGTCAAGTGAATTTGTTTCACTGGCGTGAGGAAAGCCATCTGGGAAGTTGTATTCAAGCTTGCGCCCAGGAATATAATTTGTTGACAAGGTACCAGGTGTGATTTCTTTTTGTTTATGGTGTACCCCAGACAAGGTAGCATCCTTTGTATAAAAGCCAGATGATTCAAAAGTATGTCCTGGTTTTCTGCCTGAATTAGACAATTGTCCAGGTATGGGTATATCTGAATATTTCTTTACTTGCAAAATGCAATGACTAGAGCTAGGCACCTTGTGAATACCCTGGGCGCAGTAGATAAGCCAAAGAGCAGTGCAGAGAAAGTACAGTTTTGTACCTACCATAAATGTAGATGTTCGAGTGTACACCCTGATGCAGTCATCACACTTGGGTTATCCTGTCGTCAGGCGGTCCCACAGTCGGCCGGAATTCCAAAGTGTTGGTCCGGCGTTGGATGCTGTCGCTTCTTCCCTGACGTCAGTGCGCCAGGGGTATATATAATGCATCCAACGCCATTTTCTTAAGTTTTTCTTGCCCCAGATGTCAGGTGCCCCCAAAAAGGTGGTCAGTAATTAGTACCAATTTAAAAAATTTTAGCACAAACACAACATCCCTCCAGCTATAAGCAAATACATCAGGAAGGAATTGTAGAGATTTAGCCAGTTAGATCAGAGGGGATGGAGGGAGGGTAACCTGGACTGCAGCAGGGTGTACACTCGAACATCTACATTTATGGTAGGTACAAAACTGTACTATGTTCGTGTTACCCTGCTGCAGTCATCACACATGGGTAGAATCCCAAAGCTAAGGATGGGTGGAGGAGTCATAGAGGGTTAGAGGAGGCTAGAAGGCCCTGCAGAACTGCAGTGGCGAAGCCAGCTCTAGTCTTAGAGTAAAGTGGTAAGTGATAGTGTTTGGTAAAGGTGTGTACTGAACTCCAAGTTGCAGCTTCCAAAATCTCCTTGGTTGGAACCCCCCTGAGGAAGGCTGTAGATGTAGCTGTTGCCCTGGTAAAGTGGGGCCTAATGGTAGCAGGAACTGGTTTTCCATGATGGGTATAGCAAAAACGAATGCAATGTCCTATCCATTTGGAAATGGTTTGTTTTGATATAGCCTTCCCTTGTGAAGCTGTAGCATAGGATACAAAGAGCTGGTCAGATTTTCTGAAAACCTTAGTTTTATCCAAGTAGTAATGAAGTTGCCTGTGAATATCCAAGGAATGCAGGAGCCTTTCTTCTTTGTTCTGTGGATTTGGGAAGAAGGTGGGTAAGTGGATGGTTTGATTTAAAGCCACACTGGAAACCACCTTAGGCATGCATGAAGGAAGGATTAGTTCGTAGAGAAACTCTGTCTTGATGGAAAATGAGGAAAGGTTCCACTGCCATTAGTGCCTGCAGCTCTGATACTCTTCTAGCTGAAGTTATTGCTAGCAGCAGGGCAGTCTTCCAAGATAGAAACTGTAGATCTGCAGAGAAAGCTGGTTCAAAGGGAGGTAGCTTAAGTTTTTCCAGAACAAAATTGAGGTCCCATGTTGGTGTAGGTGCTCTCCTGGGGGGCCTAAAGTTTTTTCCCCCTCTGAGGAACTGCCGTAAAAGTGGATGTGAAAATAAGGGTGGATCCGTGTTGTAGTGGGCTGAAATAGCTGATGCATGGATTTTAATGGAAGAAAAAGAAAGTCCTTTGTGCAACATCTCAGTTAAATACTGTAGAATCTGAGGCATGTGAGGCTGAAGTGTGTTTTGGCCTTTAGCTTGGTTCCAGGTGCAAAACCTTTTCCATTTGCCCGAGTAGGACTTCCTGGTGCTGGGCCTCCTAGCTTCCAGAATAACATCCATAACTGCTTGGGAAAGAGGAGCTGGCTGGATGCTTAGGTGATTTACCATGCAGCCAGATTTAAGGTTTTGAGCTGGCTGTGTAAAATCTGATTGTTTTGCTGTGTGAGCAAATGGGCAATTTGTGGTAAAATCCAAGGTGGGCCCTGGGCCATATTCCTTAACAGTGGGTACCAGTGCTGGCGTGGCCAGTCTGGGGCTATGAGTATCAGTCGTGTCTCTCCTTTCTGACTTTCAGAAGCACCTTTGTGAGGAGAGGCAATGGAGGAAAGGCATATACTGTCAGGTTTTTCCAACTGAATGAGAGTGCGTCCACTTTCCAAGCTTGATGGTGAAGTGTCCTTGTACAAAATTTTGTTAGCAGATAGTTTTGGGGGCTGGCAAACAGGTCTATGTCTGGAAGGCCCCATTTTTGAGTTATCATTGCAAATACTTGTGGATCCAGTTTCCACTCGTGGGGATCCATGATGTTTCTGCTGAGGTCGTCTGCCAATGTGTTCTTTTTTCCTGGCAGGAATTGAGCTTGTAACTGAACTTGGTAAGCTAGTGCTGTGTTTCACAAGGTCATTGCTTGCCTGCATAGAGGGTAGGAGTGTGTACCCCCTTGTTTGTTTATGTACCACATTACTGTGGTGTTGTCCGTCCTTATTGTAAGTTGTCCTGGATGTAATAGGTTCTTGAAGGCTGTCAGAGCATTCTGTACAGCTAGCATCTCTCTTTGATTGATGTGCAGATTCCTTTTATCTGCAGTCCATATGCCTTGAACGCACTGTCCTGCCATGTGTGCCCCCCAGGCGTAGTCCAATGCACCTGTTGTCAGTTTGCCTGGCTGGGGGCAAGGTGAAAGGCTGACCCTTGTTGAGGTGACATGCCTGTGACCACCATAGAAACTCCTGTTGTAGGCAGGGAATGAGAGATATTGTGTCCAAGCTGTGGCTGTGTTGAGACCATACACTTTTTAGGTACCACTGTAATTTCCTCATATGCAGCTTTGCAAATGGTATTAGTAGTATGCAAGATGCCATGAAGCCCAAGGCCTGCAGAATTTTTCTTGCAGGGAGTTGGGTCTTTGTTGCCATTGTTTTGAAATACTGAGTCAGTTGTAGTTGTTTGTCTGGCGTCAGATAAGCCTTCTGGGCCGTTGTATTCAAGCTGGCACCCAGGAATGTCATATTTTGTGAGGGTATTAGTTTTGATTTCTTTTCGTTTACTGTGTACCCCAGGCAACTTAGAAGATGTTTTACAAAAGCTAGATGTTGTAAGAGGATGTCCTTGCTTTCTGCTTGGATGAGGCAGTCGTCCAGGTATGGGTATATTTGAATTCCTCTTTGTCTGCAGTATGCAATTACTGGTGCCAGGCATTTTGTGAAGACCCTGGGCGCAGTAGATAAGCCAAAGGGCAGTGCAGAGAATTGGTAATGGGTTGAACCTGCAATGAAACGGAGGTATCTTCTGCAACTTTGTCTGATAGGGACATGCAGGTATGCCTCCTTGAGGTCCAACGTTACTAGCCATGCTTTCTTGCCCAACATGGGAAGAAGCTGCTGTAGTGTTAGCATCTTGAATTTGGGTACTTGTAAGAAGGTGTTTAGAATTGAAAGGTCCAGAATTGGTCTCCAGGCATTGTCCTTTCTGGGGACTAGAAAGATTCTTGAGTAAAATCCTTGGCCTTGCTCTTGTGTAGGTACCAGTTGAATGGCTCATGTCCATGAGAGCTGTAATTTGTTTTTGTGCCTCTGCGCATTGATTTTGTGGCAGGTTTGGCATTCCTCTTTTCATTGGCAAGGTGTGGAAATGGAATCTGTATCCTCGTGAAATTATGTCTAGGACCCATTTGTCCTTTGTGACAATGTGCCAGTTGTCTGAAAAAAGTGCGAGTTTTCCTCCCAAGGGAGCTGCCAATAGAGTGTTGCTTGGCCAGATGAGGTGCAAGTCATTGAGTTTGCCTTCTGGTAGTTTGGGACCTGTCTTCTCCTCCCTTCTGTGTTGCAGTGCCCCATTGTCGAGGTTTGTATTGGGCTTGTGGTTGTCCTCTGCCTCTTGGACGTCTGTATTTACCCCTCTGTGGTCTGTCAGAAGCTGGAAAGGACCAATTTTTTGTTGGCCAATTTCTGCTGAAGCGAGGGGGCTGTACCTGTAGAAAATCTTTGACTGTCTGCATAGATTTTGCCTTATCCTCCATTTTCTTTAAGATTTCTTCTGCTTTAACTCCAAATAGAACATCCTGCTGTAAGGGAGCATCTATAAGCTTTGCTTTAACATGATCAGGCAGAGTTTGTTCCTTTAACCAAGCATACCTACATATAACAGACCCAGTGACAGCTGCTCTGCAGGAAGCCTCCAAAGAATCAAACCCACATTGTAAAGTATGTTTGCCCACCTGTTCAGTTGCATGCAACAGATCCTGCATTTCTTTCAATTCAGACTGTTGAGGGAGTGTGCTCATTTTTTGTTTTAAATGAGACATTAGAAATTGCTGATATTTTAGCATGTGAAATTGGCAATTTAGTGCTCTCATAGCTAGAGTGGCTGAGGTGTAAACCTTTTTCCCCCAACTGTCTAGTGCTCTGGAGTCCCTTTCAGAGGGTACAGGATTTTTTGCCATAGAAGCCTTAGCCCCTTTGGGACTCTGGGAGATAGTCTCTGGACCAGCCACAGGGCTTTTATAAAGGAATTTGTGGGAATCAGGCACTCTATAGTATCTGTCTGGTTTGGCTGGGGCAGGAGGCAGAGAATCTGGGTTCAAACTGGATTCTAAGCAAACATCATCCACAATGTCTAAAACGAGGGGGATAGCAAGTGGCCTGTGCTGGGGGAGTAAAAGAAACTCTCTGAGCCTTTTCTTTGAGTCAGAGTAGTCCTGACCTTCCCAGTGAAAATGTTCCCTCATGGTGTGTAAAGTTTCCCCAAAGGAATAGTCTTCAGGAGGAGAAGCTGAGGGAATAGAATCCTCAGCATCAGAATCTTCATAAGGGGAGAAGGAGTAATCTTGGTCCTTAGAGGATCCTGAGGAAATAGACACTTGATCAGAGGAGGCATAATCTTCCTCTTGTCTAGGCCTTTTGTCGGATGGGGGTTGGGAACCCCTGATTAAAGAGATCAAATCTTCAGCCATTTTAAGCATCTGTTTCTTAGGCATGGGGCCTTGAACTGGAGAATGAAGTGCAGTCTTTTTAGGTTTAGTAGGAGTCTTAAGCTTAGGATACGTTTTTATGGTGAGCGTCGTCGGTCTGAAGACGCCTTCAGAAACTGAAGGTGTTTCTGCAGCACCGACATCTCTTTCTGCAGTGCTGTCGGTAGGGGCTAAACAAAATGGCTGTGTCAGCCTAGCACTCTCCGCCAAAGGCTCTGAAGCGGTCTCGGGTTCCAAATCTGCGGTAGTCAGGGGCTGCGTCGGAGCCTCACTGAAGACCTTTGAACCGGAGACCGGTCCAGCCAAGGCCTCATAGTCTGGCTTGGGTCTAGGCTGCCTGTCCTTATCCTTGCGTTTTTTGTGCACGCTGGTAGTCGGTTGCTCCGACGGCATTGTGTAGTTAAATTTTCTACCGAAGTAGTGTTGTGCGAAATCAAAGCGTCTTTTTATAGTACGCTTATTAAACCTAGCACAAAAATGACAACCAGTGATGTCGTGGTCTGGGCCTAGGCAAGGTATGCAGTAAGAATGAAAATCCTTATGAGGTATTTGCTTCCCACAAGAAATACAATTGTTAACTTTTTTCTGACATCGGTCTGAGGCAAGAAAAGTTTCCCCAATGGGGTACTTAGCTTTACTGAAGACTTTGGATCTGAAATTCGACTTCGAAAATCTCAGGAGTCGGCCGACCGGCACTTGTGAACTGCTTCTGCTTCGGGCACCGCGCGGCAAGAAAGACTGAAGAAAATGGCGTCGGATGCATTATATATACCCCTGGTGCACTGACGTCAGGGAAGAAGCGACAGCATCCGATGCTGGACCAAGACTTTGGAATTACGGCCGACTGCGGGACCGCCTGACGACAGGATAACCCAAGTGTGATGACTGCAGCAGGGTAACACGATGAACATCTGATAGTGCGTGTAGCCTGCTTTGAAGCATAGGTATCTTATGCAAGATTCCCTGATTGGGATGTGCAGGTATGCTTCCTTTAAAACTAGTGTTGCCAACTAGGCATCTTTGCTTAGCATAGGAAGAAACTGGTGAAGAGTCAGCATCTTGAATTTTGGAATCATCAAAAAGGTGTTTATAGTAGACAGGTACATAATAAGACGCCATGAATTGTCTTTTCCGGGTACCAGGAAAAATCTCGAGTAGAAACCTTGTCCCTTTTCTTCTTCTGGCACCAACTGAAGAGCCCCTATGCTTAAAAGGCAGAGTACTTGCTTTTGGGCCACTGCCCACTGATTTGGAGGTAGATCCAGCCAACCACTTGGAGTTGGTAACATGTGGAAGTGAAATCTGTATCCTTGGGACACTATATTTAAAACCCAACTGTCCTGGGTGTTGAGTCTCCAGTTCTTTGCATGAAGTGTAATCTTTCCCCCAAGGGGGCAGTCAGTTGAGAAGTGCTTTGAAGATTTAAAAAGAAGTCATTGAGACAGTACACCATGGGGGGAGTTTTATTACTCCTAGATTTGGAAATGGAGGCCCCCCACTGCTTAGTCCTGTACGTCCCCTGGGACTGAAGCCTGGGTACTCTGCTGGACCTGGGTTTGAACTGAGAAGGTCTGGAAGAGGCAGAAAAGGACCAATTCTTAGAAGGCCAATGCCTACTAAATCTTGGAGGTTGTACTTGTAAAAAATCTGTAATAGTTTGCATAGATTTAGCTTTTTCCTCCATCTTTTTACGAACTTCTTCTGCCTTGTTGCCAAACAGGTGGTCCTGATTTCAGGGAGCATCCAGTAATTTTGCTTTAACATGATTTGGCAAGGATTGCTCCTTAAGCCGAGCATGCCTTCTAAATACAGACCCAGTTACCGCAGCCCTGCAAGATGCCTCTAGTGAATTAAAGCCACATTGCAATGTATGTTTACCAACTTGTTCAGCAGAATACATTAAATCCTGTAAATCCTTATTTTCAGCACAATCAGGAACCAACATCATTTTCTATTTAAGCAATCCAGTAATATGCTGCTGATACTTTAACATATGAAATTGGCAATTCAAGGCCCTAATGGCCAAAGTTGCAGAAGTGTATACCTTCTTACCCCATCCATCCAGCGCCCTGGAGTCTCTATCAGAGGGGGTAGGATTTTTGGCAGTAGTAACTTTAATGCCCTTGGGTCCCTGTGAAACAGTTTCAGGAACCGCAGTAGGATTTTTGAAAAGGAACTTGTGAGAGTCAGGAACCCTGTAATATCTATCAGGTTTTCTGTAAGCAGGAGATAAAGAGTTAGGGGCCATGCTAGATTCTGAAAAGGCATCATCAACAATGTCCAGTACAGGAGGTACAGCTAAAGGCCTGTGCTGGGGGCAGGATTAAGAAATTCCTAAGCCTCTTTTTAGAATCAGAAAATCCCGACTTTCCCAACAAAAATGCTCTCTGAGAGTATGCAAGTTTTCACCAAAAAAAAAAATCCTCTTGGGGGGGTGGGGGAGCATAGGGAATAAAGTCCTCAGCATCAGAATCCTCACAGGTAGATAAGGGTAAATCCTGGTCATCAGAGGAAACAGAAATTTCAGAATCCTGGTTAGAAGTATCATAAGCAAACCAGTCCTAGGTCTCTTAGAGGGGGAAGGTTGGCTTCCCCTGATTAAAGTAATAAGGTCTTCAGCCATTCTTATCGTTTGTTTTTTAGGCATAGAGGCTTGACCATGCGGTCTGGGCATCAGTTTTCTAGGCATGGTTCGAGTTTTAGGCCTTGAAGAAGAAGATGGCATCGGTTTAATTTGCAAGTCAGTAGGCCTGAATACACCCTCAAAAGCCGGTGCCTGCACAGCGCCTCCGGACCCATCCAAGGTAGAGACATCCGCAGGTTCCACAGTTGAAGCATTTCGCGGCATACCGGACTCCAAATGGGTCTCAGTAGAGGCCTGTGAATCTGAAGTAGCGGATATCAGGGGCTGTGAAAGCACCTCTCTGAGTACCGGCGAACTGGGCGGCCTGTCTCTGTCTTTATCTTTGTTTTTTTTCGGAATGTCGGTAGTCGGATGGCTTAGCGAAGACATATCAGGATAATTGAACCGAGCACCAAAATACTTAGAAGCACAACTATACTGACGATGGATAGTTTGTGGTTTAAATAAGGCACAATGCCAACAGCGAGGTACATCGTGGTCGGGGTCTAGGCAAGGAATACAGTACGAATTAAAATCTTTATGAGGTATTTGCTTTCCCCAAGAAATGCAATTATTTACTTTTACTGACATCTGTTTAGAGCAAGAAACAGTTTCCGCAATGGGGTACTTAAGCTTTTAGTTGAAGACTTTGGTTCTGAAACTCGAAAACGAAAATTTCAGCAGTCAGTCAACCAGCACTTTTGAACTGCTTTGGGCACCGCACAGCAAGAAAGACTGATGTAATGACGTCGGCTGCAAGTTTTATACCCCTGACGACCTGATGTCACAGAAGAAGAGACAGCAGCCAACGTAGGATCAAGACTTTGTTAATCAGGCCGACTGAGGGCTACTGCAAGCAGATAACCCAAATGTAATGACTGCAACAGTGAAACACGAAGAACATCTGCATCCCCCTTAGGCTGCAGAAACCAATCAAACGAGCGAGGCATTTGCTGAAGACCCTTGGGGCAGTAGAGAGGTCAAAGGGCAAAGCAGAGAACTGAAAATGAATGGCAGCAACAGAGAAAAGTAAAAACTTCCTGAAAAAGGGATGAATACGATTATGTAGATAAGCATCTGAGATCCAGGGAAACAAGAAAAGCCCAAGAAAGCAGCAGAGGAAAATAGTTTTGAAGGGACAGCATCCAAAAGGACGGGACCTTCAAAAAAGTTTTTAGCAGAGAAAGATCCAGAATGAGTCCCCAGTTACCTTCTTTCCTGGGTACCAAAAACATTTTGGAGTAAATCCCCTTCCCTTTCTGAGGAGTTGGAGCTTCTTCAATTGTTCCTTCAGCCAACAGGCCCTGAAGCACCACTGGAAAAAAGAGCAGTTGTACCCAAGGAAGCAGAAGAATGCCCAAAAAGGTGTGGAAGAGATTTCCAGACCATGTAATAACCATG
This sequence comes from Protopterus annectens, assembly GCF_019279795.1. Taxonomy (NCBI): domain Eukaryota; kingdom Metazoa; phylum Chordata; order Ceratodontiformes; family Protopteridae; genus Protopterus; species Protopterus annectens. Next base: position 1,193,052,546 of record NC_056747.1, on the reverse strand, counting down.
GCAAATTATAGAAAGAACCCAGGAGTTTTGGATGACCTTTACCCAAATAGGAAGAGACAGGGAAAGACACAAAGAAAGAGGGATGTGACCGAGAAGGACAGGACAGCCAGACAGCACCTGGTTTATCAGGAAAAGGAGGCTTCTGAGTAGGAGGAAGAGTTTGGGTAGCCTTAGCAGGGAAAGCCCTTCTTACCTTTGGGGGGAGGGTGTGACTGTCTATGAAAAAAAAAGCAGGCTTATTAGGATAATTCCTCTAAAACTCGAGCACAGGGGAGATAAAATTATACTTCAATTCCTGTAAGGCCTTGTCTTTTTCTTGCAGGGACTTAAACTTTGCACAGCAGCACCAAACAAATGCTTATTGTCCGGAGCAGCACCCACCAGTTTAGCCTTGATATTGTCACATGAAGGCTGAAATCTGAGCCAGCTCTAGATGAAGCATCAGCTGCATCACAGTTGCAATTAATGGAATGGTGGGCCACATGGGAAGACGTCCCAAGCAAGGCAAGGGTGGAGGCCTTCCCCGCAGAATCAGGAAGATCAGAAATAGCCTGACAGGCTTGAGAGAGACAAGCCAAAACATACCTAGTCATATGTGTGTGATAGTTAACAGCAATAAAAGGCTAGGGTAGCAGAAGTATACACCTTCTTAGCCAGTCTCTCCATGGTTCTGCTATCCTTATCAGATGGTAGAAATTTAGTGGAAGGCAACAATTTGGAAGGCTTATCTGAAGCCACAGACACCACAGAGAGGTCAGCAAAAAGACACTTGTATATAAACTTGTAGTCCTCAGGCACTTTACAGTTTTTTTTAGGAGCAGGTGGTTTGAGAATCAGGAGCCTGAGAAGCAGTACAAAAAGCATACAGCAAGGAAGCAAGAACCAGAGGAACAGCAGATGGCCAAGGAGACTCCATTTGCAAAAGCTTAAAGTACCCTTCTGAACATCAGACTGTTGAGCACAGTCCCATATGAAAAATTCCATCGTTCAGGAGACATGAACGGTCGATCAAGGTATGTCGAGCATCTTGTACTCGACATTTTGATCGCTCATTTATGTAATATAGACCCGAATCAGCAGCATCCTTCTCAGAAGAATCCTGCTCCCTAGGCCTCTTAAGAGGGGTAGAAAACCAGGGGGAAGCAGGGACAAAAACACCCTGTGGAGGCTTGAGAGCCATAAGGGCATTAAAAAGAAGTTATGTACTCACCATAACGTTCCATCTGAGTAGGTAACTTCATTTGTCTGCAACCTGTGGGCATCGGATCCGAGCCGGCAGCTTTCCAAGCTAAAAGATCCGAGCTCCAAGCTCCTCCCCCCTACCCATAATGTCCTGCCATGTCCCTCTAACCCTCAGATCGAGTTTGCCAGAAAAAGGCAATAGAAATTCTATAACCTAGGAAAGGATTACAATACGTTCCAGTGATGTCAAGTGAACAAGGACATATCCTGATCCTTTGATAATGAACTAAGGGTCCGGGGGATGGAGGGAGGGTCGGTTGCAGACAAATGAAGTTACCTACTCAGATGGAACGTTATGGTGAGTACATAACTTCTTTATCTGAAGTAGTTAACTTCATTTGCTCAGCACCCTGTGGGACACAGTACCCAGCTACCAGCAACTTGGGAGGCCCTTATGGAAGGATATTCTGGAGCACTGCGGAGCCAAACAATGCACGTCCTCTGGATATTAAATCCAGTTTATAGTGTGTAATAAAGGCATGAGAGGAAGCCCAAGTAGCTGCTGAACAAATGTCATCCAAAGAAACCCTTGACCAGAAAGCAGCAGAAGTAGCCATAGATCGGGTAGAATGGGCTCGCACTCTCAGGGGCTCAGGACAACCAGAACTTTTGTATGCTAGGAGAATGCACTGGGAAATCCATCTAGCTAAGGTTACTTTAGTGACTGGCTTCCCCAGACAGGATTTTGCAAAGAAAACAAAAATTTGATCAGATTTTCGAAGATCTGCTGTTCTGTTTAAGTAAAAATGTAACTGTCTGTGAACATCCAGACAATGAAGTCTGTATTCTCCTTTGTTTTGGAAATTTGGAAAGAAGATGGGTAGATTGATGGACTGGTTGATGTTGGCTTCTGAAGCCACTTTGGGCAGAAAAGAGGGATTAGTCCTGAGGGAGACCCTGTCTTTATGAAAGATGATGTATGGAGGCTTACTGCAAAGAGCGTGAAGCTCCGATATCCTTCTAGCAGAAGTAATGGCAATCAGGAAGACCGTCTTCCAAGATACAAATTTTAAGTCGACTGAAGCCGCGGGTTCAAAAGGAGGCCCAGTCAGAACTTGAAGAACTAGGGTAAGATTCCATGGAGGCACTGCATCTTTAATAGGGGGTCATAACAAAAAGGTTCCTTTCATGAATGTTTTGCATATCTTGGAGGACGCTAGGGGCCCTGAACTGTTTCCAACGTGGTAGTGGGAAATAGCTGCCAACTGAACTTTAATAGTAGAAGCACTAGCTCCTTGATCAAAGGCATGAGAAAGAAAGTCTAGAACTGCTGGGATAGGAGCCGTGAAGGGGTCCAAGTTCCTATGCTCCACCCAGACAGAGAAACGTTTCCATTTACTCTTGTAGATTTTCCTGGTAGACGGTTTATGGGCGGCCACCAGGATGGCCTTAACAGAGGAAGATATACCTGGAGTCCTAACCATTAGGGGAACTGGATCAACTAAGCTGAGAGCTTGAGGTAGTCCAGGTCGGGTGTCTTCAATCCTAAAGGATGAGAGATCAGATCCGGATTGCGATCTAAGATCCAGGGAGGATGTACTAGATGAGACCGCAGGGTAAGGGAACCAGGTTTGATGAGGCCAGAATGGGGCTATGAGGATAACTCTGCTCCCCAACCGATGAGCTTTCTGCAAGAATTTTGTCATCAGTGGAAGAGGAGGATAAGCATACAGAAGACCGGATGGCCAAGCATGAACTAGAGCGTCTCTGGGGGCTTCCCCTGGTGGGGGAATCAGAGCGAAGAACTCGCTGCACTTTGTGTTCAAAGGCGAGACGAAGAGATCGCAGCAAGGTTGACCCCATTGGAGGAAGATTTGTTTCACTACTGCTGGATTCAGAGACCACTTGTGAGGTGAGAGGATCGTTCGACTCAACCTGTCCGCAAAGATGTTTGACCGACCCGGGATGTGCGTTATGAGAAAGCAGTTGGTGGATATCGCCCATTCCCATACTCTCATTGCCTCCCTGCAAAGTGGATAGGATCTGGTCCCCCCTGTTTATGTACCAGACTACAGACATGTTGTCTGTTTGAAGTGCAATAGTTCCTGAAAGGAGAAGGGGATGGAGAGCCTGCAACGCTAGAAGCACCGCCCTCATCTTCAGGACAATGATATGCAGTGAGGTCTCTGTGAAAGTCCACGTGCCTTGGACGGATCTGCCCATGCAATGCCCAATGCCCCCCCCCCCACCCGAGGAGAGATGCGTCCGTGGTCACCGTGACTTGGGGAGGGGGTATAACAAAGGAGCGGCTTTCTCGAAGATCTTTGGAGCAGAGCCACCAAAGAAGCGACTCCCTGCAAATCCTGCTGAGGGGAATAGGAGTAGACAGGGGGTGAAAAAGAAAGAACCATTGAACTTGTAATGTCCGTTGAAGGATTCTCATCTTCAGGCGAGCAAAGGGTGACAGATTGGCGGCCACTGCCATGGATCCCAGGGCCCTCAGGAATAGTTCCGCTGGGGGAGCTGACGATTGTAAGAGGTCTAGAATGTGAAGGCGTAGACTGCGAAGTCTGTCCGCTGTTAGAAAGACTCTGGATTGAGTAGTGTCTATCCTGGCCCCTATGAATTCCAAAATTTGAGTAGGTTGAAGGGAGGATTTCTGGTGGTTTATTGTGATCCCTAGGTGACGGGCTAGGTGTAAGAAGTAGTCTCTGCCTGAGCAGAGTTGATGCCTGGTGGGGGCGGTTAGGAGCCAGTCGTCCAGGTACGGAAAGACCTCTATTCCCTGAAGCCTCAGGTGGGCCCCTACAACTGCTATGACCTTGGTGAACACCCTGGGGGCTGTAGTGAGACCAAAGGGTAGGACCCTGAACTGATAATGGCTGGCTCCCAGCCGAAAGCGGAGGAACCTTCTGGATCGTCTGTCCATCAGAATGTGGTAGTACGCATCCTTGAGGTCTATCGAGCACATCCAGTCGTTCTCCTGCAATAGAGGGAGAATGGATTGAATAGTGACTATCTGAAATTTTTCTTTGGCGACTGACAGGTTCAGTATTGACAGGTCGAGAATGGGTCATAAGTCCCCCGTCTTTTTTGGCACTAAAAAGAACCTGGAGTAAAAGCCTGATCCGGATTGTTCGGGGGGGGGGCACACTGGATAGCTCTTTTTCTTAGCAGCCCTCGAATTTCTGATGCTGCTGCCTCCCTCTGATCGGGTGGAACATCAGGGAGTTTTGTTGATCGGGGAGTGTGAGATAGGAAAGGAATTGAATAGCCACTGGATATGATTCGGAGCACCCAGCAATCTGTCATAATGGACTCCCATTTCGCTAGGTATTCCGAGAAGCGCCCCCCGACTGCCTCCAGAGAGAAGCAGTCAGGCAACCCCTCAGGGCTGCTGCGCGGGTTGATCCGAAAAAGGTTCTCTCGACCCAAAATTCTTCGGAACCCCTCTGCCCCTGGGCCGGCGTCCATCCTGTCCTCCTCTGCCTCTGAAGGACAAGGGATCCGGAGCAAAACGGGACTGTTGAGCTTTCCGGAACCACATCTTCTTCTGTCCTCTTTGGTTCCTGGAGTAGAACCTCTGAGGAGCCGAGAAGTGGATCCCGATGGCAGACAACGTTTTCCCGTCTTTCTCGCTCTGGAGAAGCGTATTGCGGATGGTTTTGCCAAAGAGCGTAGAACTGTCAAAAGGGGCGTTCGCGAAGGACGCCTTGAAGTGTTCCGCAAAATCGCAGAGACGGAGCCAGGCCTGTCTACGTAAGACAACGCTCGTTCCACTAACTCTAGCCGCTCCCTCCATAGCATGGGAGAGAAGCTGCATAGATGTGTTGGTGATTGACTTGAGAGTGGCCATTCGAGCCGAGAAGGTCCGCTTGTCCTCGGCCGACATGGACTCTGGGGGTGACTCAGCGTACTCCTTAATCAGGTCCCACTGGAGCCGAATCACGTGTGCCATATAATTCAGTGACTTTACAGAGAAGGTCGCTGAAGAGAACATCCACTTTCTCAAACGGTCCATCATCCGAGACTCCTTGTCTGGAGGATGCACCGAGGAACTCTCCTGTGCTAATTCCTTTTTAGTGGCAGCCGCCACCACCATGGCATCCACTGGGGCACCCTTGCTCCAAACTGTCCTGTCCGTGGGAGGACTGAGGATTCTGTCTGGTCTCTTGGGTATTGGCTCGACAGTGTCCGGCTCCTTCCATGCCCTGGTAGTTATGAGGTCTACCAGGGGGTCGGCGGGAGGGGACACCCAAGAGGTAGATGGGCCTGTGTCAAACACCTCCAGAAACACAGACTCATCCAAGGAAGGTTTTTGGGCAGACCACCCCCCTCTAATGCGTAACATTTCCATAATGTCTCCGAAGGAGACGTCTTCGGGGGGGTGACCTTGGGGAACCTTCCTCTTCCTCTAAGTCTGTGTCCTCCGTGAGGGACTCGGGTGAGTCCAAGTGCCTCCGCTTGCACTTCCGTTTGTGAGGGACCTCTTCGGGGAGACTGTCCGAGGAGGCCTCACCAACAATGTCCTGTTCCTCTAGGGGAACCATCTGGGACGTACGCACAGGCTGTCCCTGGGGCCGGATGATGGAGGACAGGCCCGTCTGAGAGGGAATGGCGGGTGGATCCGTAGCAAGAGCCTGGGGCCACGAATCCCTCGAAAGAACCCTCTCCACAACGTCAAACGCCGAGGGAGAACTGCTTTCTCTTGGATCCGAAAGCAGTCTCCTCGGATCTGGCGAGTGGATCGGCACCGGAGAAGATCCGATCGGAACGGAAAGAGCAGTGCTCTCCAACCTCAACGGAGCCAAAGGCCCATTAACTCCTCCGGATCCGACGCTCAACCAACGGCCCCCAGAGCTCGGATCCAAAAAAGGGTCCGACAGACTCGAGGGTATAGTCGGTGCCAAAGTAGAAACCACTGTCGGCACCAACATCACCCCGGCTCTGAAGCTAGACGGATCTGATGGCTCCGAAACCCGAAGGTGGGTCGGAGAAGGAGCAATGGGGGTGAAAAAAGGGGTCGAGCCCCCCCCCCCAGAGGGGGGGGGGAGGCAAGAGCACTCCCATCTGCATCTGGGCCTGCAGAAATCGACGCATCATCCGGTCCATGTCAACGTCGGAAAAATTTCTTGTAGATCTGGACGAAGCCGCCAAGGCCGGCCGGGAAGGCCGCCTAGATGACCTCGAAGGTGACCGGGTTTCCTCCTAAGGCTCCGGGGAGAAACGTGGAGAATGAAGCCGGGAGGGGGAAGACCTGGAGACCTTGAGGGGAGAGGCAAGCTGCTTGGATGGCGGGCCTGAAGGGACAGATTCGGACCGCCTTTTGTGGCTGCGGTGCCTATCCTTTTCCCTCTCTCTTTCCCTCTTGTCTCTCTTTCTACTGACCCTTTCCTCCTGGACCAAAGAGGGAGGTTGAGTCCCGGCCAGGGGATCAGAAGCTGTAAGTGGGGCAGCCGCGGCTGGCACCACAGAGGAGGAGGTTGAAGTGGAATCCGGGGGCAAAAGGCCCGCAAGGATTAACTTCGTCTTCCTATCCCTCAAAGCCCTGGGGTTGAAGGCTGCACAAATAGTGCAGCCCGAAGAGAGGTGATCAATCCCCAGGCAAAAAACGCACCGAGTGTGGCTATCTGCTGGGGATAGCTTATGGCCAAACTCGGAGCATTTGGAAAACACAGCTTTGGGGGCCTTCGGAAATTCTAGAAAGGAAAAAAGGCCCACACTAACACACCTTCACACACAGGCAGGGGAGGGAAATAAGCTAAAAATAGAGAAGAGAGTTTTGTTAAAATTAGGTAAAATTACTAAAAAAGTTATAAGGGATTCAGTCACACAAAGGTATAGAAAATTCTGACAGGAAACTCACAATACCACTATTGGAACTCCTTCTAATAAGCTTACAGAAGCTGCGGCAAACGAGATCTGAGGGTTAGAGGGACATGGCAGGGTATTATGCGTAGGGGGGAGGAGCTTAGAGCTCGGATCTTTTAGCTTGGAAAGCTGCCAGCTCAGATCCGAATCAGATCCGATACCCACAGGTTGCTGAGCAAATTAAGTTAACTACTTCAGATCAAGCCTTGAGTGATGTTCTGCCATTCACTCTGAGGATCTTTGGGAGCAGGTGAAATAGGTTTAATTTTCTGCTTTTTTTTTTTTTTTTTTTTTGAGTGGGACATCAGCCTTGCAAAATTTTGGAGGCTCTGATTCCTGACAGTACTCAGTAATGGTAGCTGGGAGCTCTTCCCAAACTAAAATTTGAGGAGCACCCCTAGGCCCATCTGTAATAACCAGCTGTGGTTCCACCTGTACATCTGAGGCGGACATCTGCCCAACCTCCTTGGACATGCATGGCTTCAGGTCCATGCTGGCCTCTGAAGCGTCTGTGGTAGAGGAATCTAAGAAAGTAACTGGAAGCTCCTCTGGGCTTTCACCAGCCTAAAGAAAGATGTCTGGTGGAGAAGGTACAGCCATAGAATCAGACCCAACTTTCTTGGCCTTTTTCTTTGAAGGCAGCTGACCCTTGGGTCAGGAAGATCCTTCCATGGTACCCTTAGCCAACAATGCAAGTTGCTGGTTCTCAAGACAAACTGCTAGGGAAGAAAGCCAACAAAGAACTGTTGCAAGACATACGGTTGTGTGAAGCGTCTAAACAGGGCAAAAACTGCTCGTGACAATCTCTATGGGGAATTTATCTCCCACTCTGGCATTTCCCCTTTCTGAATGACATTAAAAAAAAACAACTCGAGTACAAGGCAAACATAAGACAAATAAAATCAAAAACCCAGCGTGGCACTTATCTAAAAGTTGTAGAAAGTACAGTTTTGTACCTACCATAAATGTAGATGTTCGAAGATCCACATTGCTGCAGTCCTTACACTTGGGTAGTCCGCTGTCCTCGGTCGGCCCGAATATCAAAGTATAAGGCTGACGTCGGTCAGGGCGCATTTGACTGACGTCAGGACACAAATGTGCATGACCGACGTCATATCCTCAGTCTTTTCTTGCCCCAGATGTCAGAAGACCCTAAAAATAAAGGTCAAAACCAAAAGACAGCAAACAACCAACCAACCACCCTTGCACTAACTATACGTACAATATATACAATATACACAAAATGTACAACCCAACCCACACAACCACCTCTAACTACAGAGGGGAAGGAGGGAGGGTAAATTGGACTGCAGCAATGTGGATCTTCGAACATCTACATTTATGGTAGGTACAAAACTGTACTATGTTCTTCATCTCACATTGCTGCAGTCCTTACACTTGGGTAGAATCCCAAAGCAGAGGTAAGGGAGGATGGCTAACTACAAGGAAGCAGGAGCTGCCAAAATGCCCTGCAAAACAGCAGTGGCAAAACCAGCCCTGGACTTAGAGTAAAGTGGCAGGTGATAATGCTTAGAGAAAGTATGCACAGAACTCCAAGTAGCTGCCTCCAAAATATCCTTGGTTGCCACTCCCTCAAAAAAGCTGTTGAAGTGGCAGTAGCCCTAGTGGAATGAGGCCTAATCCCAGCAGGAATCTCCTTGCCATGATGGGAATAACAGAAAGCAATGCAAAACCCAATCCACTTAGAAATAGTTTGTTTTGATACAGGCTTGCCCTGAGAACTCAAAGCAAAAGAAACAAACAACTGCTGAGACTGCCTGAAACCTTTAGTTCTGTCCAAATAATAACGCAACTGCCTGTGGACATCTAAAGTGTGCAAAATCTTCTCCCCTTTATTTTGGGGATTTGCATAAAAAGTAGGCAAATGAATAGTTTGGTTTAAAGCCACACTAGAAACCACCTTAGGCATAAAGGAAGGATTAGTACGTAATGATACCCTATCCTTATGGAAAATCAAGAAAGGCTCAACCGCCATAAGGGCCTGTAACTCAGAAACCCTTCTTGCAGAGGTAATGGCCAACAAAAAAGCAGTCTTCCATGATAAATATTTTAACTCAGCAGTAGCTGCAGGCTCAAAAGGTTGTAGAGTGAGTTTCTCCAACACAAAATTGAGATCCCAAGCAGGAGTAGGAGCTCTTCGTGGGGGTCTTATATTCTTTGCCCCTCTAAGAAATTGCTTGAACAAAGGATGAGAAAACAATGGTGGGTTGCAATCATAGTGAGCTGAAATTGCTGCAGCATGAACTTTAATAGAAGAGAAAGACAAACCTTTGTCTAGCAACTCAGTGAGATATTGAAGAGCCACACACAAATTAGGCTCAGAAACATCAAAATCTTTTGCTGCACTCCAAAACAAAAATCTCTTCCATTTGTCTGCGTACACTTTCCTTGTACTAGGCCTCCTAGCTTCCAAAATAACATTCAAAACTTGCTGAGGAAGTGGAGGCCCACTATGGTTCAAAACAGAATATGCCAGGCTGTTAGGTGCAGAGAGTGAAGCTTGACATTTAGCAAATGGCTGTCCTCCTGCGACAACAGGTGTGGAATCGAAGGCAAAGGCCATGGAGGCTTCCGTACCAGACTCCTCAGTAATGGGTACCAGTGTTGTCGAGGCCAATCCGGAGCTATTAAAATCATCCTTGGCTTGTCCTGTCTGACCTTTAGAAGTACCTTTAGGAGGAGAGGCAGAGGTGGAAAGGCATACACATGAAGATTGCTCCAATTGAAAGAAAGAGCATCCACTCTCCAAGCCGTGGGATGAAACCTTTTTGTGCAAAACCTTGGCAGCTGATGGTTTAGTGGAGAAGCGAACAGATCTATGTCTGGAGTTCCCCATGACACTGTCAATTTCTGAAATACATGAGGATCCAATTTCCACTCGTGGGGATCCATAATCGTCTGCTCAACACATCTGCTAAGGAGTTCTGTGCTCCTGGCAGAAACCTTGCCTGAAGATTGAGCTGTAAACTGAGAGCAGTCTCCCACAAAATCATTGCTTGCCTGCATAGAGGATAAGAATCGTTCCCCTTGCTTGTTGATGTACCACATGACAGTTGTGTTGTCTGTTAGAATCAACACCTGCCCTGGAAGAATTAATTCCTTGAAAGCAATTAATGCAAACTGGACTGCTAACATCTCCTTCATGTTGATATGTAGATGTTGTAGTCTGACAGGCCACTTGTTTTGTATCCACTTTCCATTCAGATGAGCTCCCCAAGCTTTGTCTGAGGCATCTGTCGTTAAAATCTGACTTGCCTCTGGCCGGGTCACAGAGAGTCCCTTGTTTAGGTGACATTCCTTAGCCCACCACAAAAATTCCTTTTGAATGCAAGGTATTATTTGAATGACAGTGTCCAGATCCTGGCAGTGCTGTGTCCATACATTTTTGAGATACCATCGTAGCTTCCTCATATGCAGTTTGGCATTGGGAAGTACCAGAATACAAGATGCCATGAACCCTAAGGTTTGAAGGACTGTCCTTGCAGTCAGCCCGGACTGATGAGATAGTTGATGGAAGTAAAGGGATAGACTCTTTTGTTTGTCCGGGGTTAAAAAGGCCATCTGGGATGCTGTATTCAGTCTCACACCCAGAAAGCACATGTCTTGAGAGGGTACTAGACTGGACTTTATTTCGTTCACAGAATACCCTAGGCATCTTAGCACTGCTATCACATATTCCAAATGATGAAGAAGCTCTTCTCTTCTTTGAGCCAGAATTAGGCAGTCGTCCAAATAAGGATAGATCTGTATTCCTTTCAGTCTGAAGAAAGCTATCACTGGAGCCAGAACTTTCGTGAACACTCTGGGCGCAGTAGATAAGCCAAAGGGCAATGCAGAGAACTGATAGTGAGAAGTCCCAGCTCGAAAACGCAGATACTTTCTGCAACTTAGTCTGATAGGAACATGAAGGTAAGCCTCCTTGAGATCCAAAGTTACCATCCAATGATCTTTGCCCAGCAGAGGTAAAAGCTGCTGCAACGTCAACATTTTGAACTTGGGAATGTCCAGATAAGTGTTGAGGATAGACAAATCCAAAATTGGTCTCCACGTGTTCCCCTTCTTTGGTACTAGGAACAGGCGAGAATAAAATCCTAGGCCCACTTCTGGCAGAGGGACCGGCTGTATGGCCCCTAGTCGGAGCAACAGAGAAACCTGTTTGTGAGCCTCTATTCTTTGTTGAGGAGGAACGTCTGGCATGCCTTGGAAAGGAGGCAAGGTATGGAAATAAAACCTGTAGCCGTGGTGTATGATATCCAATACCCAACTGTCCTGGGTAATTAAACTCCAATTTTTTTTGAAAAGTGCCAGCCTTCCCCCCAAAGGTGCTGCCAGAAGAGCAGGCTCTGGCAGCTGAAAAGGTAGGTCATTGGGTCTGTTTACGAAAGGACTGACCCCTGCCTTCACCCGAAGCCTGTGCAGGAGAACTCCCTGTTCTAGGCCTGAAAGAGCCCTGAGCTCTGCCCTTACCATGTCTAGATCTACCCCTAGACTGTGAATCATAAGAAGGATACGTCCACCCTTTAGTAGGCCAATTTCTACTAAACTTTGGAGGCTGGACCTGCAAAAAATCTTTAACAGTCTGCATAGACTTAGCCTTGTCTTCCATTTTCTTTAAAACAGTCTCAACAGGAGGACCAAACAACACGTCAGATTGTAAAGGAGCATCTAAAATCCTTGTTTTAACATGTTCAGACAAATTCTGATCCCTCAGCCAGGCGTGCCTGCGAAGAACTGACCCAGTGGCAGCCACCCTAGACGAGGCCTGTACAGCATCAAAACCACATTGCAAAGAATGCTTACCCACCTGTTCAGAAACATGCACTAAATCTTGCAACTCCTTACAATCAATACCTACTGCCAGAGCATCAACCTTAGATTTCAATTGTGAAAGGAAATAATTTTGGTATTTCAACATGTGAAATTGGCAATTCAGAGCCCTCATAGCAAGAGTGGAGGAAGTATAGACTTTCTTGCCCCATCTATCCAAGGCCCTAGCCTCCTTGTCTGCAGGAACCGGATTCTTAACAACAGAAGCCTTAACACCTTTAGGCCCATGGCTAACAGTTTCTGGGTCTGCCCTAGGACTCTTAAAAAGATACTTATGAGCTTCAGGCACCCTGTAATACCTATCCGGCTTAACAGGAGCAGGAGGCAAAGAATCAGGATTAAGAGAAGCTTCCATAAAACATCTTCCACTACATCCAAAACAGGAGGTATAGCCAAAGGCCTATGCTGGGGTAACAACAGAAATTCCCTAAGCCTTTTTCTGGAATCAGAGAAGTCCTGACCTTCCCACTTAAAATGCTCCCTCATGGAATGAAGAGTTTCTGAAAAAGAAAAATCCTCAGGAGGGGTAGCAGAAGGAGTAGAATCATCCACATCAGAATCAGAATAAGGAGAGTACTCCTGCAAGTCTTCAGCCGAAGACTCTGAAACATCTGAAGCCTGCTCAAAACCCCCCAGCTCAGGCTCCACCCTAGGCCTCTTATCAGGAGGGGGCATAGAACCCCTGATCAAAGTAATCAAATCTTCTGCCATTTTAAGCATATGCTTCTTGGGCACAGTACCTGAAGAGCTAGGGGTAACACTAACTGAAGCTAAACCTGGCTTGCCCCTGGGGGAAGCCTTTGAAACAGAAGGAGAGGGCCTAGCCACCTTAGGAAGGGAGGGGAGTATAGTAACATGAGAAGCCCCCTCAGCCTGACTAGTCTCCTGAGAGGCCACATCCTGTAATAACAAGGTCTCCCCCTGGGAATACAAAGAAACCTCCGGTGGAGCCACCGGCTCCACCGACATCTCTAAAGAACCGGCGTCTGGTACAGACGGTTCTTCTAGCCTAGGCTTAACTGCCTTGTCCTTGCGCTTCTTTGAAGAAGCGGGCGTCGGAGCATCCGACGGCATTTTATAGTTACACCGCTTCCCAAAGACTAACCTCGCACAATCCAACCTTCTCTTTATAGTGCGTTTATTAAATCTAGCACAAGAGCAACAGCCAACAACGTCGTGCTCAGGCCCTAAGCAAGGAATACACAAAGTATGATAATCTTTATGCGGTATCTGTTTCCCACAAGAAATGCAATTATTAACTTTTTCTGACATCCGGTAAATGACTGAGGCAAGCAAAAACTAAAATATTCCCCAACTGGGTACTTAGCCAACTTTGAACTCGGTCTGAAACTTCTAAATCGAAAAATCTCAGAACGCCAACCGGCACTTGCAATACTGCTTCTGCATCGGACCATGCGGCAAAAAAGACTGAGGATATGACGTCGGTCATGCGCATTTGTACCCTGACGTCCTGACGTCAGTCAAATGCGCCCTGACCGACGTCAGCCTTATACTTTGATATTCGGGCCGACCGAGGACAGCGGACTACCCAAGTGTAAGGACTGCAGCAATGTGAGATGAAGAACATCCAGCAGATAAGCTGGTGTTCAGGCCGATCGAAGGTGGCGTTCAGACTGGCGGCAAAGAAGTTCTGAGCATGGTATGTCCAGAAGTCACCTTTATGCTCTATGGCATGTGCAGGGAGCAAAACTGTGACATACAGCATGTGCAGGGAGCAAAACTGTGACATACAGCATACCCTTTACAACCAAAAGACTTTGGTATACTGACCAGACCTCGGGAAGCCCTTGGCAGGGGATCCCTATTATAAAGAATACTGCAACAGTGATATGGAAGGACATCTAAATGGTTTGGGTAGACTCTAATAATGACTTGTCCAGGTTGACTGTGATTTCCAAGGACAGACAAAGCCAGAGAAGGTAATCCTTGACCTTGTTAAGGATTCCATCATTGTGGCAGCCATGAGCCAATCGTCCAAATATAGGAACACTCTGGTTCCTTGGAACTGCAGATCATCTGTGACTTTGGTCAGCCTGCAGATCATCTGTGACTTTGGTCAGCACATGGTGAACACCCAGTCTGGGTCTGATCAAACAAACTTCTGACGTTTTAACTTCTTAAGTTTCTTATGCCGCGGTTGTGAGAAGATTCAGAAGCCATCCTATCTTGCATGAGCTCCTTATGTTTCTGATTTTATAAGTAGATTTTAAGGCAGGCTAGACATCACGTAATGGTGTTAGGGATGGAAGCTTCACAGGTAGTACATTCCCCAACGTTGTGATTAGGACCAAAACAAAGGCACTTAGAATATGCAGGACTTCATAAAATAACTGCCCAATGCAGTCACATTTACCTCTCTTAGCTGACATGAAAAGTTAAAATTTAAGTCAAAAGTTTAGTAAAAACAGTAAGGAACTGGCACACAGTCCCTCTTCTTGGCTGGCAGCAAGAAAGGTTCTGGAGAACTTTTTGATCGTACATTCTTTGTATTTCAGCATGTTTACTCATGTCAAAGCCATGAGACATCTGTATTATGCAAAAGGAAAGTGCACAAGCTTTAGTAAACTGGCCAGATGTATGGTATTCTTGACAGGATACTATCCATATGCGAGCAATACTGCAACAGTGATCAAACAAAGGACATAGCCACTTTAAAACTCTAATATGCTTTTGCATTACAGCTTGATAGAACCACTCTTTGTGCTTCCTGTTTTTATACCACCAATGGCCAGCACACTGGTGAGATTTTGTTCTGTAACTTCACTTTCTGTATGCCAGGATTTAGTTTAAGTCTCATTTACAGGATTCATACTAGATACAAGAAAAACAGTACTTCCCATTCACTTAGATACAACTTGGGTACTGTGAGACACAGGCATCTTACACTACACCTCTGGAACCAGACTATTTTTATTTTGTTTTCTTCGACTTACCCTGATTTGAGACTATATATTAGCTTATAACACTTTTACAGTTAATGACCTCCCAAGTCACCACTGGTGTGCCACAAGTCTCTATCCTTGGTCCCCTCCTCTTTAACATTTTCACCAACATCTTGTGTACTTTCACACAACAGGCTACCCTAATACAATATGCAGATGATTCCACTCTCATTTGCACATCTGACAACATGATACACCGCCAAAAAATTACTCAGGAAGCTTTAACAGCCACCGAAACATGGCTTCGTAACTCACAATTCATGCTCGACCCAAAAAAAAAACTACTACTTTTTTCCGCCAAATCCCTCTCATGAGAGAATAACATTTAAAGTCCTCTCTCTTGGTAATACAATCAATGAAATCACTTCTCATAGCAAACTATTAGGGGTGAAAGTGGATGATGATCTTACATTCGACCTGCATATACAAAACTGCATAAGAAAAACTCATCAAAAACTAAGGATACTTTAACTTTCACACTGACTCAACTAAAACTATACTTGCCACTACTTATCTCCTCCCCACAGTTCTTTATGTCACTCCCATCCTTACTAACCTCCAGGCTTCACAAAAATTACAACTTTGAACAATGCTATAACAAAGTTGCTAAATTTGCAGCACGTACCCCTTTCAGAACCCACCACTGTATAGCACCTAAATTGGTTAGAACTGCCACATTAACTATCATGTACACATCTTCTTACCACCTGTAAAATGATCCGGCATCCTTCTGTCTGTCCGATAATAAAAAACATTCTACACAACTATGTTCCCAGTCAGTCATAGCGATCCAGTGACCAAAAACTGCTGTCTGTCTACAAACCTAGCAAATCTGCTGGGCACTGTCTGTAGTCGTAAAAGGTTGCCAAGGCCCAGAACTTCTTACCTGTATCCATCAGGTCTATACCCTCCCTCACATCTTTCAAAACACTCAAAGACGTCTTAGCTAAAAATCTGTCTTTGTTCTTGCTCAAAACCAGGATAAACTATATCCCTAAATGTGAACAAGTACCTTTTCATTCATTAATACTTCCTAATCTTCCTTCTTCACTTGCATCCTTACTGCTTTCCAATTCTCACCCTGAATTTCTCTCTAAATATACCATAAGCCTGTTTTACCCTTCTCCTCATATTCCAATTCCTCTTTGCACTAGACTAATGTACATTTATCTAAAAACTGTCCGAAATTTCTTTAAATATTAAATAATTATCATATACTTTGTGTTAATTCTTAACCAATTTTATATTATGTATAATTTGTTATAATTATTTAAACTGCAGATGTTTTTGTTTTATTTTTGAAGATTGCAAAATTATTGTTAAAATATTTTGTAATAATTTGGAGCTTTTCTCAGTAATCAAATGTCAATAAACAAATAAAAATAAATTTAAATCTTTACTAAAGCAAACTGGCTAAATTAGAACATTTGCTTAGGCTACCAATTTGCAGTCCTTCAGCAGCTGACAGACCCTTCCCCATACACTTTTATTAGTGTTAGACATGTTAGTCTACTATAAAATTTAAATGATTCAAGTTATGTCTGCCTTCAAAGTGAAGCACTTTTCCTGTATGAGAAACATGTACAACCTTCAGTTCTGAAATTTGTTACAGTCTATTTTTTTCCTTAGGCACACATCTTCTTGTAGTACATTATTCTACTTGCATCGTTATACTGCTACTCATTTATGCATTATATTGCAAGCATACTGATGACAGCCGCGGTGGTGCAGCGGTTAGCATTGTCACCTCACAGCAAGAGGTTCTCCCATTCAATTCTAGGCTGGAGCGCCTTCTGTGTGGAGTCTGCATGTCCTCCCAGCAGTCAAGTGACGTTTAAAGAAATGCAGGTAGGTACGAGCATGAATGGGTGTGCCTTCTTTGAAGGTTGGGCGTCGGACTGGCAACTCGACACCGTAAAAAATCCACTGCCAATCATTAGCAGACCGGAGTTCCGCTGTGGCAACCCCTAACCGGGAAAAGCCGAAAGTTACTATTGCAAACATACTGATGCGTCAACTAAACAAGAAATTGTTTCGTATGACAAAAGTACAGTTCATAGATTCATAGGTAGATACTAGGCTATCTGCCCTAGGGCATTTATAAGCCTAGCCAGAGTGTATTTGGCTTCTGCCTCCCTATTAGATTAGCCTACTGTGCCTCTGTAAAGTAGGTCACAGAAGGTACCCTTTAAGATTAGTTTACTGTGCCTCTGTCTAGCAGGGATACAGAAGAGATCCCAGGGGTGAATTTGCGATTTCCCATCCACGCGTCCAGATTTCGCTTGAAGAGGGTCAGCGAGGGGCTATGTCTAACATGAATTGGGATTCTATTCCAGAGTGAGGGGAGCCTCTGGGAAATGAATCTGTCCCTCCAGCATGTCCTATTTATTTTTGTGCTGAGGTTTAAGTCCCTGGAGCGTGTAGTTCTAAAGGGACTTGGATTTTTTGAGGTGGAGCATGTCCATTAATTCTGGGTCTGACATGGCTCTGTACGTCAGGCATAGATCACCTCTGAGTAGGCGGTAAGCAACTGAGTAGAGCTGGAGTTTCTTTAGTCGAGCTGCATAGGACATCTGTTTGTAGCCCATGATCCTCTTGGTGAGGTATTTTTGGGGTCTCTCCAGTTGCTGCAGGTGTCGGGTAAGGTAAATCCCAAAAGGGGCATTGTATTCAATTATGGGCCTGATGAGTGACGAGTAGAGGGGCACAATGACCTCTCGATCTAGATGCGAACCCTTTCGTGATAAGGTGGGCTATATAGAAGGTCTTTCTAACCACTTTGGCAACGTGATTATCAAAGGAGAGATTACTATCTACATTGGTCCCCAAATCTCTAATTACTTCTTCCGTACTTAATGGATTACCACCTATGTGGTAATTTGTGGGCACCTTGTTTTTCCCAAAGGGGATGACTATGCACTTTTTAGCATTTAGCTTGAGGCCGTGGCTCTGGCACCAAGCATCCGCCTCTGAGACCCTTTTGGAGGATGCTTGTGTCAGCTGGAGAGTCGATTATGGCCCCCAGTTTGTAGTCATCTGCAAACTTTGTCAGCCACAATCTCCCCATGTTAGCCTGAACCTCAGAGAAGTATATACCAAACAAGAGAGGTCCCAGAACTGAGCCCTGTGGGACGCCACTTGTAACTGGTTTGGATTCGGACATGGCACCTGCGATTCTGACCATGTGGGTTCTATCCCTGAGCCAGTTTGCAACCCATCTTGTGATATAGGGGTTGATATTTAAGCTGGTAAGCTTAATTATGATGCCCAAGTGGGGTATTGTGTCGAAGGCTTTTGTGAGGTCCAGGTAGGCTACGTGGACTACCTTGCCCTCATCTATGGCTTTGGTAACTGTTTCAAAGAAATCAACTAGGTTTAAGAGGCAAGATCTGCCCTTAACAAAGCTGAATTGGGTAGGGTCCAGTGTCTGGAGGCTCCCAATGTCTTTGTTTATGAGTTCCATGATAATACGCTCCATAGCTTTACAGACCAGACTAGTCAGGCTTATGGGGCGATAGTTCCCGGGGTCCATTGTGGCACCACCTTTGTGGAGTGGGACCACTGTAGCTTTACGCCATTCTTTGGGTACATATCCTGTAGTAAGGCTAAGTTTGAACAGTGACTTAATGTGAGGGTTCAGTTCTTCTTGGAACTCGTGCAAGACGCAGCCTGGGACACCGTCCAGTCCCATAGATGCTGTGTTTTTTTGCTTTGGAGAGGGCAGCTTTCACCTGTGCATCTGTGATGTCAGGGAGGTTACATTCAGTTGGGATAGGCATTTGCTCCTTTGGGGGGGGGGGGGGGAGAAGTTTGCGCTGAATCTGTCTGCCAGGATGTTGGCTATGTCTGTAGGTTCGGTATACTTTGTACCGTTATGCAACAATTCAGAGCATATCTGGGAATTTCCACCCATATTCCTGACATAACTAAAGAAGGCCTTGTGATTATCTTTAGTGTCTAGGGCAAATTTTTTTTTTGAAACTGGCTTTTGATGATTTTATGAGGGATCGAAGTTTCTTGCTAATACTGATCAGAGATGCCTTCCCTTTTTGGGATTTTGCTCTGTCATGTAGTAGCTTCCTCCTTCTGTTGTATAGCTTATTTATGGCCGGGGTCCACCAGACAGGTCTCCTGTTTTTGGAGGAGTGAGTCTTGGTTTTATTTGGGATAGCACGATCCATGCATTCCTGCAGGTGCTCATAGAATGCATTTGTAAAGGATTCTGCGGATTGGGCTGTATTATCCTCTGGCCCGGGGGCTTTGAAGGATTCCACCTCAGTCTTGAGAAATGCAAAGTTGGCTTTTGAGAAATTCTTTACAGTGATTTCCTTGGCTGGAGGTGGGAACGGGATATGGATGTCCAGGGAAATTTGTTTATGGTCTGATCTTACCAATGAGGGGTTAACCTCTGGTGTGGAACAGAGTCCCCATGCTGGTGATGACCAGGTCCAATATGTTGTTCCCTCTTGTGGGAGTGGTGACCAGTTGTTCCATCGCGTTAGAGTTTATAAATTCAAGGAACCGTTGGGTGAGGGTGTTTGGGCTTGAGTAGTTTTTCCAGTCAATGTTTGGGTAGTTGAAGTCACCCAATAACATAGTGTTTGGAGAGACCTTCATATTCTCCACTGTTCTCAGGAATGCCAAGTGGGGTTCCTGTAATAGGGAGGGTGTTCTGTAGCAGGCTACAAACTGAAAGGCAGTTTTGCCCGCTGTTAGTTGCAAATGGATAGTTTCCGATGCTTCGTGCAGTGCCACTAACCTGGAGGTGTAGGTATCTTTGATGAATATAGATACTCCCCCTCCTTTTGTGCTTCAGTCCGAGTTTTGGGGCCGAAACGCATGGTATGAGTTATAATCTGGTAGTGCTGGGGTGCTCTCAGGAGCCTTGAACCATGTTTCTGTTACTGCACAGACATCGATTTTCTCCATTCTGAGGAGAGCCTCGAGTGCGTGCATCTTGAGGTTTAGACTTCTGGCATTGAGTAGCATTACCTTTAGTTTTTTATCCTTGGGTTGTCTATGGAGGTTGGTTTGTCCTTTGAGCCTTGCCTAAAAAAGGCACTATGGGGGTGGCAAGAGCCTTGGCCAGTATACGAAAGCCTAAGGGTGACAGGTGCAAGCCGTCCCTAGCGAAGCAACGTGGCTTGTCGAGCATGTCATCCCAGGCTGACAGACACTGGATCCCCTTTGAATGACACCAATACTTTAGCCAATTGTTGAAACTGATCATTTTGTCTTTATACTGTAGCAAGATGCTACACAAGGTCAGGGTCATACCAGCCTGGGCTACATGATGAGAGAGCTCCTCTATGTCACTTTTCATGTAGTCCAGGGAGGTACATCTCAGGTAATTCACACCAGCATGGACAATGATGGAGTCATACTTGTACTTGCTTTGGAGTCACCTGAGTGCTTGCGTTATGTGGCGGATCCTGGCACCCGACAGGCAGCTTACAGTGACCTTCTCCTTGTTCAGTCTGGTGAGCGGGACATCAGTGTGCCGGACAATAGAGTCCCCTATAACAAGTGTATTTGGTGTGTTGTTTGGCCTTAAGGGCTGTGACTGTGAGGCACACTGATTTTGTGAGATATGTGATTTGTAGGTATTGTTGAGGGGTGGCTGTTGCTTGGATATCTGCTTATGAGGTCTTTGCTGTTTAGGCAGATTTTTATTTAGAGCCTCCGAGTATGTTTTTGTGTGTTTATGTGTTGGGTATGCAGATGCAATAGGTCTGTGTGAGACTGGATTTGCGGTGCGGATGGTTACCTTTTCCTCCGGACTGACTGTGCCAGTCTTGGGTTGAGAGAGCTCTGCCTCCAGTTTGGCTGTGTAACTGCATCTCTCACATGTATTAGAGTTTGTTGGAAGGAGGAGAGGGTTGTCTGTGTACATAAGGCAATTGTAATATTGCCTCAAAATTCCCAGATTCACCAGCTGGACTGGAGAGTAACCCTGAAACTGACCCTTGGACATACCAGATTAGTATAGGGAACTGTTTTTTTTTACTTATCAGATTAGGGAAGGGAACTGATTTTTCACTTGATCAGGAAGGACCAATCGGGAGCCTAATACTTATGAGAAGTCAAGGAGGGTGTAGTGCTTTAGTTAGTTAGTGTTTCCTTATAAGAGCTGAGCAAGTGCAGGGCTTTAGAAAGAGAATAGAGTGATTTTTGAACAGTTCTAAGGGAAAAAGTGAAGAGCAGACTTTGTGGAGCCTGGAATAGTTTAAACCTGTTTAGGCGACGCTGCTCAGTGCGCAAAACCACTCAAAAAGAGAGTTGTAGGGTTTTAAGAGAGAGAGAGATCAAGGAGTTTAGAATTGACCCAAAATGGCCAATAAAACTACAGCTTCTAGGCAGTAACCACTCCTACAGGGACAGGCAGGCTGTTCAGTGTTAACCACTGCCACTGGTGAACACAGAGACTTCCCTTTAGCCCAAGCAAGCACTGGCCTTCTAGAAACTTCCAAACAGTTCAGAACAGCTAATCTGTAACTGAACTTTCTTAACTTTCAGAAAGTGGGAAAAAAGCAAGACTTTTTTTTTTCTTTTTTGTTGTAGTTTAAAGGTAGCAGAGATACACAAGCAGCAAAATATTCACAACAATGCAATAAATGACCCCACAACTTGAGTGCTAGGCCAAAATCAAGTAAAATTCAGTTTTTAGAGAAAAAAAAAACTATTTTAAATTAAGTGCAACACAGGAAATGCAGTAAATAGGCTCTAGATGTGTTCCAAGTACTGTTACTGTTACAGATATAAACTTTAGCAAGCCGGAAAATGCCAAAAAGTAGGCAGCAAAGCAGTAAAACTCAACAAAAAATCAGAAGAAAATACTTAAATCACAAAAGTGGCTCCTTTCTTCTCTCAGCATTTTCTCCCCTTGGTAGGTGCTTCAGCAACAACTAGCAAGCCTGGAAAGATGCCAAAACCACGAGGCAGCCGGGTTTTAAGAGGGAGATATTTGTGTACACTTACCATAAATGTAGATGTTCGAGAATATTCACTGTTGCAGTCAACTACATTTGGGTAATCTGCTGGCAGGTTGCCCTCAGTTGGCCTGATTAACAAAGTCTTGGGTCCTGCGTCAGTTGCTGTCCCTTCTTCAGTAAAACATGCAGCCGACGCCATTACATCAGTTTCTCTAGCCCCAGATGTCAGGTGCCCCCCAAATGGGGAGAAAATAAAATTAAAAACACAAAAAATATACCTCCAATCCCAAAAGCAAATACACCAAAAGGGCTTTTAAGCATAGTGAAAGAAAGTATAGGTATATCCAGAGAAAAATAGGGGGCTGGAGGGAGGGTAACCAGGACTGCAACAGTGAATACACTAGAACATCTACATTTATGGTAAGTGTACACAACTGTACTATATTCTTCGTGTTTCACTGTTGCAGTCATTACATTTGGGTAGATTCCCAAAGCTATGGTAGGGTGGAGGGAATTGTACAGTATTAGGACCAGCTAGAAGGCCCTGCAGGACAGCAGTGGCAAAGCCAGCTCTGGATTTAGAGAAAAAAGGTAAATGGTAATGTTTGGTGAACGTATGAACTGAGCTCCAGGTAGCAGCTTCTAGAATGTCCCAGGTAGGAACACCTCTGAGAAAGGCTCTAGAAGTAGATGCAGCCCTGGTGGAATGGGATCTGATCCCCTGGGGGATAGTCTTTCCATGGTGCATATAGCAGAAATGAATACAATGGCTTATCCATTTGGAAATAGTTTGCTTTGAAATAGCCTTTCCCTCTGCCCCTGCAGTAAATGCCACCAGTAGTTGTTCAGATTTTCTTTGAGATTTTGTCCTGTTTACGTAAAACCTAAGTTGTCTGTGTACATACAATGAATGCAGAATCCACTCCCCCTTGTTCTGTGGATTGGGAAAGAAAGTCGGCAAATGAATGGCCTGATTAAGAGCCACACTGGATACCACCTTAGGCATGAAGGATGGATTGGTCCTGAGAGATACCTTGCCCGCATGAAAAATGATGAAAGGCTCCACTGCCATAAGAGCCTGTAATTCGGAAATCCTTCTAGCTGAAATGACTGCTAAAAGGAAAGCTGTTTTCCAGGAGAGAAATTTTAAGTCTGCAGTAGCAGCTGGCTTGAAAGGAGGGAGAGTGAGTTTTTCCAATACAAAATTGAGACCCCCCGGGGGGGGGGGTAGGAGCTCTCCTGGGTTGTCTTAAGTTTTTGGCCCCTCTGAGATACTGCTTTAGCACAGGATGAGAGAAGAGGGGAGGTTCTGTGTTGTAATGAGCTGAAATGGCTGAGGCATGGATTTTTATGGAAGAAAAGGACAGGCCTTTGTGTAGCATTTCATTTAAGTATTGTAAAATCTGAGGAATATTGGGCACTGCTGTGCTTATCTCTTGAGATCGATTCCAGGCACAGAATCTTTTCCATTTGTCAGCATAAGATTTTCTAGTACTAGGCCTTCTTGCCTCCAAAATGACATCCATCAAAGGTTTGCTGAGGGATGCAAAGGGTGAATTTAGGTGATGAACCACGCTGCAAGATTCAAAGTTTGCTGCTGAGTGTGCAGAATTTGGTTGTTCTGCTGAGACAGTAAGTACGGTGTCTGAGGCAGGTGCCACGGTGGATGGTGTGACACGTTGAGCAGGAGTGGGTACCAGTGTTGGCGAGGCCAGTCTGGAGCAATCAAAATCATTTTTGGTTTGCCCTGTTTGACTTTTAGTAGAACCTTTGAGAGCAGAGGCAGAGGGGGAAAGGCATAGACTGATAGATTTTTCCAGCTGAATGATAGAGCATCCACTTTCCAGGCTGTTTTGTGATGAGTTCTTATGCAGAATTTGTCCAACTGATAGTTCTGGGGTGAGGCAAAAAGATCTATGTCTGGACCCCCCATTTGTGTGTCAACATGTTGAAAATCCGTGGTTCCAGTTTCCATTCGTGTGGGTCCATGAGATTTCTGCTTAGTTCGTCAGCCAGAGTATTCAGCTTTCCTGGCAGAAACTGATGTAGTTGTATTTGACAGGTCAAGGCCGTGTTCCACATTGCCATGGCTAGTATGCAAAGGGGGTAGGAGTGTGTTCCCCCCTGCTTGCTTATGTACCACATAACCGTGGTGTTGTCTGTCTTTATCATTAACTGTCCTGGATGAAGGTACTCCTTGAAGGCTGTCAGTGCATTCTGTGCAGCTAGCATTTCTTTTGAATTGATATAAAGGTGCATTTGATTTGGGCTCTATTTGCCCTGAATGCACTTCCCTGCCAGATGTGCCCTAGTCTGATGCATCTGTAGTTAGGGTTTGGGTGGCACGGGGTGGTGTGAATGGCAGTCCCTTGTTTTGGTGGCAGACCTCTACCCACCATAGGAACTCTAGTTGCAGGCAAGGAATGATAGGAATCATTGTTTCCAGGCTGTGACAATGCTGACTCCATAGACTTTTTACATACCACTGAAGTTTCCTCATATGCAGTCTTGGATATGGAATTAGAAGACTGCAGGAGGCCATGAACCCCAAGGCTTGCAGTATTTGCTTTGCAGAAAGCAGGGTTTTTGTGGCCAACTGTTTGAAGTAAGTCTCCAAATGAATTTGTTTCTCTGGCGCAAGGAAAGCCATCTGGGCAGTTGTATTCAAGCTTGCACCCAGGAATTTTGAGAGTGTACCAGTTGTGATTTCTTTTCGTTTATAGTGTACCCTAGACAAGTTAGAACCCTTTTTACAAACGCCAGATGGTTTAGAAGAGTGTCCTTGTTTCTGCCTGAATTAGGCAATCATCCAGGTATGGATATATTTGAATATTTCTTTGCCTGCAAAATGCAGTTACTGGAGCCAGACACTTTGTAAAGACCCTGGGCGCAGTAGACAAGCCAAAGGGCAGTGCAGAGAACTGGTAATGCAAGTAGCCTGCTTTGAAGCGGAGGTATCTTCTGCAAGATTCCCTAATTGGGATATGCAGGTAAGCCTCTTTTAAATCTAGAGTTGCCAAACAGGCATCTTTGCCTAGCATAGGAAGTAACTGGTGAAGAGTCAGCATCTTGAAATTTGGAATGTCCAGAAAGGTGTTTAGAGTAGATAAGTCCAGAATTGGACACCATGATTTGTCTTTTCTGGGTACCAGGAAAAGTCTTGAATAGAAACCTTGTCCCTTTTCCTCTTCTGGCACTGGTTGAATAGCCGCCATGTTCATGAGGGAAAGTACTTGTTTCTGGGCCTCTGCCCACTGATTTGGGGGCAAGTCTGACCATCCGTTTGGAATTGGCAATGTGTGGAAATGAAATCTGTATCCCTGGGATACTATATTTAAAACCCATTTGTCCTAGGTTATAAGTTGCCAGTTTCTTGCATGAAGAGCCAGTTTTTCACCCAAAGGGGTGGCTAAAAGGTAAGTGCTTGGTAAGTGTAAAGGGAAGTCACTGAGACTGCTTACCATAGGGAGGTGTCTTGTTGTTTCCAGATTTGGGGAAGGAGGCACCCCATTGCTTTGTTCTAAAAGTCCCTTGTGACTGAAACCTGGAGCCTTTGGAATGTCTGGGTTTGACGTGAGTGGCTCTCGAAGGAACTGGAAAGGACCAGTTCTTAGTAGGCCAGTGCCTACTAAATCTTGGAAGTTGCACTTGTAAGAAATCTTTCACAGTTTGCATAGATTTAGCTTTATCTTCCATTTTTTTAAAAACTTCTTCAGCCTTATTACCAAAGAGACGGTCCTGTTGTAAAGGAGCATCCAACAATTTTGCTTTAACATGATCAGGCAGATTTTGCTCTTTGAGCCGAGCATGCCTTCGTAGCACAGACCCAGTTACAGCAGCCCTGCAAGAGGCCTCCAAATAATCAAAACCACATTGCAAAGTATGTTTTCCAACTTGTTCAGCTGAATCCAATAAATCCTGCAAATCTTTATTTTCCACATAGTCAGAAATTAACATCATTTTCTGTTTAAGCACTCCCGTGATATGCTGTTGATATTTTAGCATATGAAATTGACAGTTTAAACCCCTGATTGCCAAGGTTGCAGAACTGTAAACCTTCTTACCCAATCTATCCAGTGCCCTGGAATCTCTATCAGAAGGGGTACGATTTTTAGCAGTAGAAGCCTTAATGCCCTTGGGACCCTGAGAAATGGTTTCAGGATCTGCAATAGGATTTTTGAAAAGGAATTTGTGGGAGTCAGGAACCCTGTAGTACCTGCTGGCTTACAAGGTGCCGGAGGCAGAGAATCAGGAGCCATACTAGATTCTGAAAAAACATCATCAACAATATCTAGAAAGTACAGTTTTGTACCTACCATAAATGTAGATGTCCAAACAGGATAGCATCTGCAGTCCTTACAAATGGGTTGTCCTGTCGTCAGGCAGCCCTTCGGTCGGCCGGATTTCAAAGTCTGGGTCTGGCCTCGGCTGGTGTCGCACTTCACCCGACGTCATAGCTGCAGTTCTTCGGGTATAAAGGCATCAGCCGACGCCATTTTCCTCAGTGTTTCTTGCCCCAGATGCCAGTTGCCCTCTTGGAAAGCTAAATTTTTGGATAAATGCCAATGTTTCCAAATAGTAGAAGGCAAACACACAAAATAATCATGTATGTACATATATACAAACAAATACACCATAAGAGATCCCCCCCCCCAGCTAGCTATTAGGTGGGCAAATACCCTAGGAGTACCACAGAGGGGAAGGAGGGTGGGTAATCCTGACTGCAGATGCTATCCTGTTCGGACATCTACATTTATGGTAGGTACAAAACTGTACTATGTCCTTCAAGGATGCATCTGCAGTCCTTACAAATGGGTAGAATACCATAGCTAAACTAGGGAAGGAGGAAGAAGAAATTATGGTGTAATTAGGATCCCTTGCAAAACAGCAGTGGCAAACCCTGCTCGGGATCTAGAGTATAAAGGTAAGTTATAATGCTTGGCAAATGTATGCACGGAGGTCCAAGTAGCAGCCTCTATAATGTCCTTGGTAGCCACTCCTCGTAAGAAAGCTGTGGTAGTGGCTGTAGCCCTTGTAGAGTGAGGTCTTATGTTCTGTGGAATTTCCTTTCCATGGTAGGAGTAACAGAATCTAATGCAATTTCCTATCCACTTGGAGATTGTCTGTTTGAAATTGCTTTTCCTTCCCTTCCTGTTGCATATGCTACCAGAAGCTGGTCAGATTTTCTATTACCCTTGGTTCTGTCCAGGTAGTAGCGTAACTGTCTATGTACATCCAATGTATGCAGCAGTCTTTCCCCCCTGTTCTGTGGATTGGGAAAAAAGGTAGGTAGGTGGATTGCCTGGTTTAAAGACAC
Organism: Protopterus annectens; assembly: GCF_019279795.1. NCBI lineage: Eukaryota > Metazoa > Chordata > Ceratodontiformes > Protopteridae > Protopterus > Protopterus annectens. The sequence continues at coordinate 1,193,025,433 of NC_056747.1, read as the reverse complement.
TCTGGATACCACCTTAGGCATAAATGTAGGATTAGTTCTCATGGACACTCTATCTTGATGGAAGATTAGGAAGGGTTGTACTGCCATTAAAGCCTGTAGTTCAAACCCTTCTTGCTGAGGTAATTGCCAGCAGGAAAGCAGTTTTCCAGGATAGGTGTTGAAGATCTGCTGTTGCTGCTGGTTCGAAAGGGGGAAGTGTCAATTTTTCTAGTACAAAGTTCAAGTCCCATGCTGGTAATGGTGGTTTCCTAGGAGGTTTTACATTCTTGATTCCTCTCAGAAACTGCCTGAGTAGAGGATGCGAAAAGACAGGTGGATCGAAGCTGTATTCTGCAGAAATAGCTGATGCATGTATTTTGATGGAGGAATAGGACAGGCCTATATGGAAAAGCTCTGCCAAATACTCCAGGATGTTGGCAATGTCTACCTTTGACACATCTTTGCCCCTGTCGGTACTCCAAATGAGAAACCTCTTCCATTTTCCTGCATAGTTCCTTCTTGTTGAAGGTCTGCGGGCCTCAAGGATAATGTCTTTAACCCTTTGGGATAAATCTGGGTTAGTTGCTCTTATGTAATGTTCCAGGCAGTCAGTTGCAGAGTTTTCAGGTTTGGATGCAGGATGTTGTAATTGCTCTGGGTTAACATCAAGGGAATCAGGGGTAGTGTCCACATTCTCCCCCGAGACATGCTCCACAGTAATGGGTACCAATGTTGTCTTGGCCAGTCTGGAGCTATCAGAATTATCCTTGGACGTTCCTCTTTGATTTTCAATAGCACCTTGTGCATCAAAGGGAGAGGTGGGAATGCATATGCTGTCAGGTCTTTCCAACTGAAGGACAGAGAGTCCACCTTCCAAGCAAGTGGGTGGTATGTCCTTGTGCAGAATTTCTTGAGCTGGTGATTGAGTGGGGATGCGAATAGGTCTATTTGTGGCAGTCCCCATTTCTTTGTGATGGCCTTGAAAATGTTCGGGTGTAGCATCCATTCGTGAGCATCCGAGGTAGTTCTGCTTAATATGTCTGCTAGGATGTTTTTTTTCCCGGTACAAAAATTGCTTGTAACTGAATGTTGTAACTCCGAGCCATATTCCAAAGGTCCAGGGCCATTCGGCATAGAGGGTATGAGTGAGTGCCTCCTTGTTTGTTGATGTACCACATGACTGTGGTGTTGTCTGTCCTTATCATCAACTGGCCTTCTTGGAGGAATGGTCTGAAATTCTGGATTGCTAGTTGTACTGCCAGCATTTCTTTTTGATTTATGTGCAGGTGCAGCTGCTCTGGAGTCCATAAGCCTTGTATGCACTTGTCCAGCATGTGGGCCCCCCAACCGAGGTCTGAGGCGTCCGTTGTGATGGTTTGGCTTGGTTGAATGCTGTGGAAGGGCAAACCTGGGTTTGACTGGCATGCCCGAGCCCACCACAGGAACTCTTGTTTCAGGCATGGAATTAGTGGTATTTCGGTTTCTAAGCTGTGCCTGTGTTGAGACCATAAATTCTTTAGGTACCACTGTAGTTTTCTCATATGTAGTCTGGCATGGGGGACCAGGATTATGCAGGATGCCATGAAGCCCAAGACCTGCAGTACTTTCCTTGCTGTTAGTTTGTTCTGCTTTGTTAATGCCAAAAAATAGAGAGGAAGTTGTTTTGTTTTTCTGCAGTTAGGAATGCCATCTGTTTTACTGTGTCCAATTCTGCACCTAAGAAGGTTATTGTTTGGGATGGTATCAGTCTTGACTTTTTTATATTGACTGTGTATCCCAGGGCCTGTAGTAAGCAAATGACTCTTTGTAAGTCTTATGTTAGCTTGTTTTTGTTGTCCGCTTGTATTAGGCAGTCGTCCAGGTATGGATAAATTTGGATTCCCTGAAGCCTGCAGTGAGCGATTACTGATGCCAGGCATTTCGTGAACACTCTGGGCAGTAGATAAGCCAAAGGGCAATGCTGAGAAATGATAATGCTCTGATCCTGCAAGAAATCTGAGGTATCTTCTGCAATGTGGTCGTATGGGGACGTGCAGGTATGCCTCCTTGAGATCTAGAGTTACCAGCCAAAACTCCTTGCCCAGCATGGGAAGAAGTTGCTGTAGGGTCAGCATTTTGAATTTTGGAACAATGATGTATGTGTTTAAAGCGGACAGGTCGAGAATAGGCCTCCAATTTTTTTCTTTTCTTGGTACCAGGAAGAGTCTGGAGTAAAATCCCTTGCCTTGTTCCATAGATGGTACTCTTTCCACAGCTCTCATCCTTGCTAATTGAGCTATTTGTTTTAGAGCTTCTGTCTTTTGATTTGGTGGTAGGTTTGGCATTCCTCTTTTTCCGGGTAAAGTGTGGAAATGAAACCTGTAGCCTTGGTCTATAGTTTGCAAAATCCACTTGTCTCTTGTGATACAGTGCCAGTTTTTTGAAAATAATGCTAACTTTCCGCCTAAGGGTGCTGCTGTTTGTTCCCTGGTAGGCGGTGTCAAAGCCAAGTCACTGTGATTGTCCTGTTGTAGTGGCAGTGGTTGTGTCTGTGCCTCGTTGGTTGTTACCTTGCCACTGGCGCCCTGTAGGCACCTCCTCTGGATTGATTTCTGCCTCTTGTACGCCTATTCCTCCCTCTCTGAGTTTTAGAGGAGTCTGGAAAGGACCAATTTTTGGAAGGCCAGTTCCTGCTAAACCTTGGGGCTGAACCTGTAAGAAATCTTTTACTGTTTGTACAGATTTTGCCTTCTCTTCCATTTTCTTCAGTACCTGTTGGGCAGGAGAACCAAATAAACTGACCTTATCCATAGGAGCATCTAATAGCTTTGCTTTAACATGATCCGCAGGACCTGTTCTTTCAACCATGCATGTCTTCTTATAACTGTGCCGGTCATGGCTGATCTAAATGAAGTCTCCAGTGCATCATAGCCACATTTTAAGGAATGGTTACTAACCTGCTGAATGTTATTCACCATTTCTAGAACATATTTCTTATCTAAAGAATCATCCGAGGACAGTTTCTTAGTTAACTGATCAAGCATAAACTCTTGGTATTGAATCATATGGAACTGACAGTTCAATGCTCTAGCTGAGAGAGTAGCAGAGGTGTATACTTTTTTACCCCATCTCTCTAAGGACCTGGATTCCCTTTCAGAAGGGAGAGGGTTTTTAGCTGAGGTCGAAGCTACTGCCTTAGGCCCCTGGGAGATAGTCTCAGGATCTGCAAAAGGAGCCTTGTATAAATGGTGATGAGTGTCCGGGACCCTGTAGAACCTATCGGGCTTAGCAGGGGCTGGAGGTAAAGTATCAGGAGCAGTGCAAGCATCATTAAATGCATCATCTACAACAGGAAGAACTGGAGGTATAGCTAAAGGCCTATGTTGCGGTAAGTGTAAAAAGGTCCTAAGCCTTTTCCTTGAATCTGAGAAATCTTGCCCCTGCCATTGGAATTGCTCTCTCATGGCATGTAAAGTTTCCCCAAAAGAAAACTCCTCTGGTGGGGAAGCTGAAGGAATCGATTCTTCAGCATCGGAATCTTCATAAGTAGAAAAGGGAGCCTCTGGATGGTCTGCATTGTCTGTATCATCAGAAGAGTCATCTGAGGACACTGGCTCAGGGGGCTCTACTCTAGGTCTCTTTTCTGGAGGTTGAGAGGCCCTGTCTGGGTGAGATTGGGATCCCCTTATTAAAGAGATGAGATCCTCTGCCAGAGTAAGCATTTGAGAACTGGAGCTGGGCCTGTGAGAGGGGGGCTTAACAGGTACAGACTTAGAAGTTTTTGCTGCTTTAGCCCTGGCAAAGGCCTTTATAGACATGGCTGCAGGAGGCCTAGCAGCACCACGTGCTGGGGTAGAAACATCCAAAGGGATGGTGACCGATAAATCTTGTGAAACCACAGTAGTAGGAAAACTTCAGAGGCCGATTCAACTAGGGTAGAGGGGGCCTCGGTAGTAGTCATGGATTCGGCTGTAGATTGAACCGTTTGCTCGGTTTCGGCCGAAACCGAGACACTCGCGGTTTGCTTAACCGTGGTTTCGGCCGAAACCGCGGACCGCGAGTGTCGGTCCTTTTCTTTCTTAACAATTTGAGTAGTCGGAGGATCCGACGGCATTATGTACGCAAAATCTGAGCCGAAAAACTGTTCAGCAAACTCCGACCGACGCCTAAGCGTTCGTCGGTTGAAAGAAGCACAGGCTAAACAAGCTGCTACGTCGTGGTCTGGGCCTAAACAAGGTAAGCAGTAAGAGTGGAAATCTTTATGAGGTATTTGTTTCCCACAAGTTAAACAGTTATTCACTTTTTCTGACATCGGCTGAGGCAAGAAAGAGTCCCCAACGGGGTACTTAGCTTTTTAGAAGTCTTCGAAGTAGCATTCGGTAGTAGTAATCTCTGGATCTGACCGACCGGCACTTGCGAACAGCTTCTGCTTCGGGCGCCACGCGGCAAGAAAGACTGAGGAAAATGGCGTCGGCTGATGCCTTTATACCCGAAGAACTGCAGCTATGACGTCGGGTGAAGTGCGACACCAGCCGAGGCCAGACCCAGACTTTGGAATCCGGCCGACCGAAGGGCTGCCTGATGACAGGACAACCCATTTGTAAGGACTGCAGATGCATCCTTGAAGGACATCAGGAGGTATAGCCAAAGGCCTATGCTGAAGAAGAAGAAGAAAATCCCCAAGTCTCTTTTTAGATTCAGAGAAATCCTGACTTTCCCAGTAAAAAATCCTCAGGGGGAGAAGCAGAAGGAATGGAATATTCTACATCAGAGTCCTCATAAGTCGGTATAGACAATTCCTGTTTATTAGAAGAGTCAGAAGAAATAGAATCCTGTTCAGAAGATTCATAATCAATGTCTTGCCTAGGCCTCTTAGTGGGGGGAGGGGGGGTTGGCTACCCCTGATCAGAGTAATTAAATCTTCAGCCATTTTGATCATTTGTTTTTTAGGCATAGGGGTCTGCACATGTGGCCCAGGCATCGTTTTTTTAGGCATAGGTCTAGATTTTAGCCTTAGTTATGGCATCGGTCTAATATACAAATCTGTAGGCCTTAAAACACCCACAGAAGCCGGTGCCTGCACAGCAGCTCCGGACCCATCTAAGGTAGAGACATCCGCGGATTCCATAATTGAAACCTCTCGCAGCATTCCAGACTCCAAATGGGTCTCAGTAGAGGCCTGCGAATCAGAAGTAGCGGGTATCAGGGGCTGCGAAAGCGCCTCACTGAGTACTGGCGACTGGCTTAGGAGAAGCACCGTCGGCAGTTTTGGACCTCAACGGCCTGTCTCTTTCTTTTTCTTTGCATTTTTTAGGTATTCCATTAGTCGGATTGCTAACTGACTACATTTCTGGATAATTAAAGTGTGAGCCAAAATATTTAAAAGCAAAAATGTACCAACGTTTGACAGTGCGTTGATTAAATTTAGCACAAAACCGACAGCAAGGTACGTTGTGGTCAGGGCCTAGGCAAGGAATAAAGTACAAATGAAAATCCTTATGAGGTATTTGCTTCCCACAAGTAATGCAATTATTAACTTTTACTGACATCGGTAAGGGGCACGAAAAAGTTTCCCCAAGGGGTACTTAGCTTTTTAGTTGAAGACTTCGGTTCTGAAACTCGAAAATTAGAAGTTATGTACTCACCATAACGTTCCATCTGAGTAGGTGTGTATTCATTTGTCTGCAACCTGTGGGTTATGGATCCGACATCGGATCCGAACCGGCGTGGTTTACCAGCTATGGATCCAAGCTCTCAGCTCCTCCCCTCACCCATAATGCCCTGCTCTCCCTACATGACCTCAGATCGAGTTTGCCAACAGCATAAACACCCTGAAAAGGGTAACACAACATATGCAGGAAACTGAAAGGCCAGGGGGATAGGAGGGCGGGATGGTTGCAGACAAATGAATACACCTACTCAGATGGAACGTTATGGTGAGTACATAACTTCTAAATCTGAAGTAGGAGATTCATTTGTCTGCAACCTGTGGGACAGAGTCCCCAGCTACCTGAATCTTGGGCGGCCATCATGGAAGGATATTCCGGAGCACCATGAGCCAAAGGATGCTCTACCCTAGATGTAAGATCCAACTTGTAGTGGGAAATAAAGGTATGAGATGAAGCCCACGTGGCTGCTGCACAAATATCATCTAGAGGAATCCTAGCCTTAAAGGCTGCCGAGGTAGAGACTGACCGGGTTGAATGGGCATGTACACCCTCCGGTGCGGGCCTTCCCGAAGCTTGATAAGCTAGTAAGATACATTGTGAAATCCAGCGAGATAATGAGACTTTGGAAATTGGCTTGCCCAAATTAAATTTAGCAAAGGAAATGAACAACTGGTCGGATTGTCTATGACCAGCAGTCCTGTTTAGATAAAATCTAAGTTGCCTGTGAACGTCTAAGGAGTGAAGCTTGTACTCGCCCTTGTTTTGATATTTAGGGAAGAAAACAGGGAGGTTAATGGATTGATTAATGTTTGCTTCAGAAGCTACCTTAGGAAGAAAGGACGGGTTGGTCCTGAGGTAAACACGGTCCGGATGAAAGACCAAGTAAGGAGGTTTAGCTGATAATGCTTGAAGCTCTAAGACTCTCTTGGCCGAAGTAATGGCTACTAAGAAGGCGGTCTTGAAAGATAAGAATTTCAGATCTACCGTAGCCGCCGGTTCGAAGGGGGGGGGGCGGTCAAGGCCTGAAGAACTAAGGAAAGGTCCCAAGGAGGAACCGCTTGCTTTATAGGGGGCCTGAGAAGAAAGGTACCTTTAAGGAAAATCTTACACAATTTGGCAGACATCAGTGGACTAGAGTCATGACCAATGTGATAATGAGAAATTGCCGCAAGTTGTACTTTGACCGTGGAACTGCTGGCACCATCATTAAAAAGAGTGGTTAAGAAGTCAAGCACCAAAGGGAGAGGAACTGTGAAGGGGTTTAGGCCTTGCCGCTCCGCCCACAAAGAGAACCGCTTCCACTTGCTACGGTAGACTTTCCTAGTGGATGGCTTATGAGCTGCCACCAGGATGGCCTTAACAGGGACGAAATACCGGGAGTCCTGATCAGGAGTGGAACTGGAGCAGCCAAGCGGTCAGCTTGAGGTTGTCCAGGTTCGGAGGAGATAAGTGGGATGGATGAGAAATCAGATCCGGAGTGGGATCTAGAATCCAAGGAGGATTCACTGAGTGAGACCTTAGGAAGGGGAACCAGATCTGTCGAGGCCAAAAGGGAGCAATGAGGATCATTCTGCACCCCAACCGAGAGGCTTTCTGAAGAACTTGGAGCATCAGAGGCAAGGGGGGATAAGCATAAAGAAGACCGGATGGCCAAGCATGCACCAGAGCGTCTTCTTGGGGAACCTCCGGGAGGAGGTATCAGGGCAAAAAAACTGTCGCATTTGGTGTTTGAGGGAGACGCAAAAAGATCGCAACAAGGAGTTCCCCACTGTGCGAAGATGCGTTCCGCTACCTGAGTATTGAGAGATCACTCGTAGGGGGTGAGAATGGTGCGACTGAGTTTGTCCGCCAGGATGTTGTACCGACCCGGAATATGCGTTGCTATGAGGAAGCGGATGGTGGAGATTGCCCATTCCCACACTCTCATGGCTTCTCGACAAAGGGGGTAAGACCTGGTTCCTCCCTGTTTTGTTGATATACCAGTCAACAGACATGTTGTCCGATTGAATCGCAATTGTTCCCAAGGGAAGAGAGTCCTGAAGTGCTAGCAACGCTAAGAGCACTGCTCTCATCTCTAGAACATTGATATGCAGCGAGGTCTCTGAATCGTCCCACGTGCCTTGGACCGTCCGGCCTGCAAAATGCCCCCCCGCGGCGGGCGGCGTCCGTGGTCACCGTGGCGAGAGGGGAGAGGCACAAAAGGGGCGGCCTCCGTGGAGATCTGGAGAGTGTAGCCACCACAGGAGGGACCGCCTGCACGCTTTGCTGATCGTAATGGGATGATGCATAGGAAGAGCAAGATACGACCACTGAACCATGAGTGTCCATTGAAGGATACGCATATTGAACCTGGCGAGAGGAAGAAGCGCAATCGCTGCCGCCATGGACCCTAGGGCCCTCAGGACCAACTCCGCCGGAACTGAGCTTGAGTGGAGAATGGCCTGCACCTGGAGCTGTAGGCTTTGCACTCTGTCCGCTGTGAGGAAGGCTCTCAATCTCCTCGTGTCTAACCTGGCACCTATAAAATCTATGAGCTGCGTGGGTGCTAGGTTGGATTTTTTTGTGTTTATCGTAATGCCCAGGCGTGGAGCAAGATGGAGAAAGGAGTCTCGCACCAAGAGAAGTAGATGCCTTGTTGGGGCGGTGAGAAGCCAGTCGTCCAGGTAAGGAAAGACCTGCACCCCCTGAAGCCTCAGGTGGGCCGCTACCACTGCTAATACTTTGGTGAACACCCTGGGGGCTGTGGTGAGACCAAAGGGAAGGACCCGGAATTGGTAGTGACTGGCTCCTAGCCGGAAGCGGAGAAACCTCCTGGAGCGCCTGTCCATTAGTATGTGGTAGTACGCATCCTTGAGGTCTATGGAGCACATCCAGTGGTTTTCTCCCAGAAGGGGGAGAATAGACTGCAATGTAACCATTAGGAATTTCTCCTTGGGAACTGCCAGGTTCAAAAGAGAAAGGTCTAAAATTGGTCGTAGATCCCCGTCTTTTGGCACTAAAAAGAACCTGGAGTAGAACCCTAATCTGATCTGGTCTGGGGGGACGGGCTGGATGGCTCTTTTCTTTAGCAGATGGCCAATTTCTGCCAAAGCGGCCTCCCACTGACCGGGTGGAACGTTGGGGAGGGACTTCAATTTTGGCAAGTGAAGAAAGGGGATACGGTATCCTCTGGATATGATCTGGAGAACCCAGCGGTCTGATGTTATGGACTCCCATGCCGCTAGGTGCTCCGAAAAACGTCCCCCGACTGCCTCCAGAGTGGAGCAGCCGGGCAACCCCTCAGGGCTGCTGCGCGGGCCATTCAGAGAAGGGTTCTCTGGACCCGAAGTTCCTGGGAGCCCCTCTGCCCCTAGGGCGGCGTCCTCCCTGTCCTCCTCTGCCACGGAAGGACTGGTTGTCTGGAGCAGGCTGGGATTGCTGCGACTTCCGGAACCACATCTTCTTCTGACCCTTTTGGTTCCTAGAATAGGGCCTCTGAGGTGCAGAGAAGTGGATTCCGACGGCAGACAGCGTCTTCCCGTCCTTCTCGCTCTGGGTCAAAGTGTCGCGAACAGTTTTGCATCGAAGGGGGCGTTCGCAAATGACGCCTTGAAGGGCTCCGAGAAATCGCAATGACGGAGCCAGGCCTGATGTCTAGTAACTAGGCCTGCCCCTGCGGCTCTAGCGGCACCTTCCGTAGCATGGGACAGTAGCCGCATAGAGGTATTAGTGACGGACCTGAGAGTGGCCATGCGGGTGGAGTGCAGCACTTTGTCCTCCTCCGACATGGACTCTGGGGGGGATGCAGCGTATTCTTTTATAAGATCGCGCTGCATCCTGATCACATGTGCCAGGTAGTTCAGCGCCCTCACAGAGAAGGTCGCTGAACTAAACATCCGCTTCCCCAAGCGGTCCATCATCCGAGACTCCTTGCTCAGGGGATGGACTGAGGGACTCTCCTGAGCAAGTTCCCTCTTGGTGGCCGTCGCCGTCAACATGGCATCTACCGGAGGCCCCTTACTCCAATGGGCATGGTCAGCCGGGGGACTGAGGATACGGTCGGGCCTTTTTGGGATTGGCTCCACGGTGTCCGGTTCCTTCCACGCCCTGGTGGTAATGAGGTCCACCAGGGGGTCGGCAGGAGGGGACACCCAAGAGGTAGACGGGCCCGCTTCAAATGACTCCAAGAACATGGACTCGTCTGAGGAAGGCTTGGGGGCAGACCACCCCCCCATTATGCGGAGCATTTCCATGATGTCTCCAAATGAGACATCCTCGGGGGGTGATCTTGGGGAGCCTTCCCCTTCCTCCAAATCCGTGTCTTCTGTGAGAGACTCGGGGGAGTCAATGTGCCTCCTTTTGCACGTATGTTTGCGGGGAATATCCTCCGGGGGGCTGTCAGAGGACTCCTCGCAAACAGTGACCTGTTCCAGGGGAACAGCTTGGGGCAAAGCAGCGGGCTGTCCCAAGGGCCGGATGGTGGAAGCCTGACCCAGTGCAGATGGAGCGGGGCGGAGCGAAGCAAGTGCCGGGGTCCGGAGACCCTCAACAGGGCCCTCTCCACTACATCAAAAGCGAGGGCCGACCTCGACCAAAGGATCCGACAATTGGCTCCCCTCGGATCCGAGAGTGGATCGGAGCGCGCGAAGCGCCGGATCCGAAGGGACAGTGCGCTCCGACACAGACGGCGCCGAAGGAGCACTGATCCCCCCGGATCCGAAGCTCGGATCCAGGCTCCGAGCGGTCGGATCCGAAGCACTCGAGGGCAGGGTCGGATCCGAAGTACCAAGTACTATCGGCGCCGACCCACCCCCGGCTCCGAACCTTTTTGGCTCCAACGGCTCCGAACCAAGGTAGCGGGTCAGAGAAGGAGCAATTGGCTTAAAGAAAGGGGTCGAGCTCCCCCCAGAGGGGGCGGAGGCAAGGGCACTCCCATCTGCATCTGGGCCTGGATGAACCTTCTCATCATCCGGTCCAGATCAGCGTCTGACAGGCTATAAGTCGATCTCGACGAGGCTACCGAGGTAGGCCTGGAGTGCCTCCTGGGTAGCCTTGACGGAGATCGGGTCTCCTCCTCCTCAGGTCCTGGTGAAAAACACACAGGAGATCGGAGCCGAGGAGGGGGAGAACCAGCAGACAAGGAGGCCGGAGGAGAAGCCCGCTTGGCTGGCGGGGCCGAAACAGAGGTCTCGGCCCGCCGCTTATGGTGCTTCTCCCTCCGGTCCTTCTTTCTAGCTTCCCTCTCCTCCGAACCACTACAGGGAGGTTGAGTCCCAGGAGGAAGAGGGGGAGCCGGAGAGGAGACAACCGTAGAAACAGTTACCCCCGAAGGAGCGGAGGCGGGCGAGTCCGGTGGCAAAAGACCCGCCAAGACAAGCTTGGACCTCCGCTCCTTCAATGCCCTGGGGTTGAACCCTGCACAAATGGGACATCCAGAAGTGAGGTGTTCAACCCCAAGGCATCTAACGCACCGAGTGTGGCCATCAGCCGGGGAAAGCTTATGGCCACACTCGGAGCACTTAGAGAACACAGCTTTGGGTTGTTCAGACATCCCAAAGTACACCAAAAAAGTTACTTAAACTAAGGGTAAAAGCAAAAGTAACTAAAGCACACAACAGGCCCAAACACACACTACGCTACCAGCGAGGGGAGGGAAAAGTAAAAATTAAATTTAAACACTAGAAAGTATAATTAAGTAATAGGGAAACCTAAACTTCCACACAACTTTCACACAAAATACCAATTTTTAACACTCTAAACACTAGAAAAATGCACTTAGCTGAAGAGCTTAGGAACACAAATCTGGTCACCAGCGCGGCAAACAAGATCTGAGGTCATGTAGGGAGAGCAGGGCATTATGGGTGAGGGGAGGAGCTGAGAGCTTGGATCCATAGCTGGTAAACCATGCCGGTTCGGATCCGATGTCGGATCCATAACCCACAGGTTCAGACAAATGAATCTCCTACTTCAGATCGACAATTTCAGGAGTCGGCCGACCGGCACTTGCGAACTGCTTCTACTTCGGGCACCACACAGCAAGAAAGACTGATGTAATGGCGTCAGCTGCATGTTTTATACTCCTGAAGACCTGACGTCATGGAAGAAGGGACAGCAACTGACGCAGGACCAAAGACTTTGTTAATCAGGCTGACTAAGGGCAACCTGCCAGCTGATTACCCAAATGTAATGACTGAACAGTAAGACACGAAGAACATCTAGCAATTTTTCTCTATGCGGTACAGTGAGTTCAGCTTATTGAACGGAAAGATGGAATCAGCAAGAAAAGGAGAATAGTATTGCTAGAACTGAATTCATTCTCAAATCTTGGTGAGTACCTTCACGTGGTAGACCCTGTTTTTACAAAGTCTCACCAAGATGAGACTGATATATAGACTATATTTTATATACCGTATATCAAGGAGAAAGGCAGGTTCATAGGTTGATACTAGGCTATCTGCCCTACTGCATTTATAAGCCTAGCCAGAGTGTGTTTGGCTTTCGCCACCCTTTTAGATTAGTTGACTTGTGGCACTGGCTGAATAGCCCCCATGTCCATGAGAGATGAAACTTGTTTTTGTGCTTCTGCCCATTGATTGAGTGGCAGGTCTGGCATACCTTTTGCCTTTGCAAGGGTGTGAAAGTGGAACCTGTAGCCCAGAGAGACTATATTTAAGACCCATCTGTCCTGGGTGATCTTGTGCCAGTTTTGTGAAAAAAGTGCTAGCTTTCCCCCTAAGGATGCTGACATTTGCAAGACTTATTGCATGCAGTTGAACAAGTGGGAAAACATACTTTGCAATGTGGCTATGACTCACTGGAGGCCTCGTGCAGGGCCGCAGGTTAAAAAATAAAAAAAAGCCATATGGGCACACAGGTCCCAGGACAAAAAAGAGTTTCAGTGCTGGTGTACAAACTGGGAAAAAGAGCAGTGTAGAATCCTCAGGACACGGAAACATTTCTACAACAGGGTTATGCTGGACTCAGTGGAAGACTGCCCTCTGTTGTAGAAGGAAGTAGTACACAAAAAAAAAATGACAAGCCAAAAAGAGCCATAAATATGACAAAGAGGACTTACGAGGATAAGAAAGACATCATGTATTGTTACTATTACACAGAAAGACCATACTTTCTAGAAAGATATTTAGAAAGATTGAGAGAGAAAAAAATTAAAGTAAAGAAAAACACATGCACATCAAAATCTGTCAAAGGTTTCAGAGGGAAATGTGTATTCATTAAAACAACACACATGAAAAAAGTACAGTTGTGTACACTTACCATAAATGTAGATGTTCGAGTGTATTCACTGTTGCAGTCCTCAGATATGGGTTATCCGGCTCCCGGTAGCCCTCAGTCGGCCTGAATACCAGAGTCCTTGGTATATGACGTCGGCTGCCGCCGGTTGTAAAACTTACATAGGAACGCCAGGCATATAGGGAGCCAGACGACGCCACTTCCTCAGTTTTTCTTGCCTTAACTGTCAGGAGCCCCCAAAAGAAGACTAACCCAGGAAGGTAGCACCCTGGACACATGTCATACAAAAAATAAAAATGTATATAGTCTGTACCTTAGGAAAAAAGGGGGAATGGAGGGTGGGAAACCGGGACTGCACCAGTGAATACACAGAACATCTACATTTATGGTAAGTGTACACAACTGTACTATGTTCTTCGTGTTTCACTGTTGCAGTCCTCACATATGGGTAGATTCCCAAAGCCCAGGAAAAAGACAAAGGGGGGAGGAAGGATCACAGATTAAGGGTTGGTAAGAAGGCCCTACAAAACTGCAGAGGCAAAACCAGCCTTGGATTTAGAAAACAAAGGTAGATTGTAATGCTTTGTTAAAGTATGGGCAGAAGACCAAGTAGATGCTTCTAGAATGTCCGTAGTAGGCACACCTCTCAGAAAGGCTGCAGAGGTAGAGGCTGTTCTAATAGAATAGGTCCTAATACCCTGAGGGGGAACCTTCCCTTGCTGCAGGTAACAAAAGTGAATACAATGAGCAATCCATTTGGAGATGGTTTGTTTTGAAATAGCTTTACCCTGAGCCCCAGGAGCAAAACAACTGTTCAGATTTTTGAAAGGATTTAGTCCTAAGTAAAATATCAGCTGTCTATGCACATCAAGAGAGAGCAGAATCTTTTCCCCTTTATTTTGGGGACTCCTCTTTGTTCTTTATTTCTTTGTTATTTATAGCACTTTGTGTACTGTGTATTTTTCTAGCTAGTTTCACTGTGTGTGAGGTATTAACTGGAAATTGTCCACTTTTATTAAGCATCTGTTGGGTTGTTTGTTTCTGATAACTTGTTGCAGTTAAAACTCCTTTTTCTAGAAGCTCCTTTAGCTGTTTAAAACTTTCATTTAAAGGCTCACTGCTGCTTTTCAGCTGTGAGAAACATTTCTGCAGTTTGTTTCCCACCGTCCCTCCCTGTTGGTACAGTGTTTTTATAGTTGGTGGCTTTGCAGTGGCCCGCCCCAGTGTAAATTTGATCTGGGACCCTCCTCCCAGTCTAGTGTCATTATCTCATTCTACCCAGTACAGGGAGAACATTTGAGAAGGCCAATCAGCTTAGTTTCTGCTACTCCTTTCTCTCTTTCCACTTAAAAAAAAAAAAATGTATCTGCTTTTACTGTATTTGTGTTTCTTCCTACTTTATTTTGCTTTTGTGTCATCTTAAAAGTACTCAATTGTATTTATTACCGCTTGGTGTAACTCATTCTAAGCCTTTTAGTTTAAGCACTTGGGCTTCAGACCAGTTGTTTTACATTAAGAAGGTTTGTGGTCTGCACTGTAGTGGCAGAACAGGTAGCTTACATCCTTCTAAGTTGGGAACTGCTGATTGAGGGCTCAGTGTCTGTTATTCTAAAAGTGTATTAATTCTGGTTTAAGCACTTGGGCTTCAGGCCAGTTATTTTACATTAAGAGGGTTCGTGGTCTGCACTCTTGTGGCAGGAGAAGCTGGACTCTGCCCTTCTGAGCTGGGAATTTCTGGTTAAAGGCTTATAGTGCCTGCATATTTGAACTGCTTCTTATTGAAATTGGTACACCTTGCTTGCTGTAGCATAGACTAGATACAGGCCTGCTGAATCTAGCTTTGTTTGTATAACTTGAGCACTAATCCAGGTATTCTTTAAAGTATTCAATTGTATTTATTACTGCTTGGTAGTAACTTGATTAAAGTGTAGCTATCATTCTAAGTCTTTTGGATTAAGCACTTGGGCTTCAGACCAGCTGTTTTACATTAGGAAGGTTTGTGGCCTGCACTGTGGTGGCAGGACAGGTAGCTTACATCCTTCTAAGTTGGGAACTGCTGATTGAGGGCTCAGTGTCTGTTATTCTAAAAGTGTATTAGTTCTGGTTTAAGCACTTGGGCTTCAGGCCAGTTATTTTACATTAAGAAGCTTTGTGGTCTGCACTCTTGTGGGAGGAGAGGCTGTACTCTGCCCTTCTGAGCTGGGAATTTCTGGTTAAAGGCTTATAGTGCCTGCATATTTGAACTGTTTCTTACTGAAATTGGTACACCTTGTTTGCTGTAGCATAGACTAGATCCAGGCCTGCTGAATCTAGCTTTGTTTGTATGCTTGTTGTTTGTTTGCTTGTTATTTCCCTGAAACGTTAATTCCACCTAAAACGCGTTTTTTCAGCGCTTCTGTGGATCCCTAGTGATATCTGCATTGCTTACTGTACTTATTTCCTTGTTTCACTTGAAAGAAAGTTACTGTTTGTTGTTTTTGCATTTAAGTTACCTGGCACTTGCTCACTAAGTCAGCACTAAAAAATTAAAAACACTACACCCTCACAAACTCCCCTTGAGTAACTTGTTCCCAATTGGCCCTTTTTTCAATTATAAAGGAATTCCCAATACTATTCTAGCATGTCCAAAGGTCAGTTGTCAATCTCCTCTCTGGTCCAGCTGGTGAATCTGGGAATCTTGAGGCAATGTTACAACTGCCTCATGTACACAGACAACCCTCTCCTCCTCCCAACAAATTCCAACACATGTGAGAGATGCAACCATATAGCCAAACTGGAGGCTAAGCTCCCTCAACTCAGTACTGGCGTAACCAGTCAGGAGGAGAAGGAAACCACACTCACTACAATTCCAGTCTCGCATAGACCTACCACGACAGCAAACCAAACACAAACACACAAAAACATACTCGGAGGCTCTAAATAAAAATCTGCCTAAGCAGCAGAAACCTCCAAAGCAGACACCCAAGCAACCGCTACCCCAAAACAAAACACATGCAACACATAGCTCACAAAGCCAGTGTGCCGAACAGTCACAGCCCTTAAGGCTAAACAACACACCTGATACACTTGTAATAGGTGACTCTATCGTCAGGCACACTGACGTCCCGCTCACCAGACTGAACAAGAAGGTGGTCATGGTGAGCTGCCTGTCGGGCGCTAGGATCCGCCACATAACACAAGCACTCAGGTCACTCCAAGGCAAGTACAAATATGACTCAGTCATTGTCCATGCTGGTGTGAATGACCTGAGACGTACCTCCCTGGACTACCTGAAAAGAGACATAGAGGAGCTCTCTGAGCATGTAGCCCAGGCTGGTATGACCCTGACCTTGAGTAGCATCTTACCCTCACCAAGAATGATGCCACAATATGAAGACAAGATGATCAATTTCAACAAATGGCTTAAGTATTGGTGTCATTCAAAGGGGATCCAATGCCTGTCAGCCTGGGATGACATGCTCGACAAGCCACGATGCTTCACTAGGGACGGCTTGCACCTGTCACCCCTAGGCTTTCGGATATTGGCAAAGGCTCTTGCTACCCCCATAGTGCCTTTTTTAGGCAAGGCTCAAAAGACAAACCCACCTCCATAGGTATCACAAGGGATAAGAAACTAAGAGTAATGCTACTCAACGCCAGAAGTCTAAACCTCAAGATGCACGCACTCAAAACTCTCCTTAGGATGGAGAACATCGATATCTGTGCAGTAACAGAAACCTGGTTCAAGGCTCCCGAGAGCACACCAGCACTACCAGGTTATACCTCATACCATGCTTTTCGGCCCCAAAACTTGGAGCGAACCACAAAATGAGGTGGAGTATCAATATTCGTCAAAGATACCCACACCTCCAGGTTGGTGGCACAGCACAAAGCATCAAAGAGTATCCATGTGCAACTAACAGTGGGTAAAACTGCCTTCCAGTTTATAGCCTGCTACAAACCACCCTCCCAAACCCAGGAACCCCACTCAGCCTTCCTGAGAACACTGGAAAATATGAAGGTCTCTCCAAACACCACTATATTGGGCAACTTCAACTACCCAAACATAGAATGGGAGCATTACTCTAGCTCAAACACCCTAGCCCAAAGGTTCCTAGAATTTATAAACTCAAATGCTATGGAACAACTTGTTACCACTCCCACAAGAGGGGAAAACATACTGGACCGGATCATCACCAACATGGGGACTCTATGCTCCAGACCAGAAGTGTATCCCTCACTGGTAAGATCAGACCATAAACTAATCTCACTGGATATTCACATCCCGACCCCACCCCCTGCCCAGAAAACCACAGTGAAAAACTTCTCTAAAGCAAATTTCACACTCCTCAAAACCGAGGTGGAATCCTTCAAAGCCCCGGCCTGTGGAAAATATGTCCCAGACCGCAGAATCCTTTATAAACGCATTCTATGAACACCTTCAGGAATGCATGGATCATGCAATCCCAAATAAAACCAAGACCCAATCCTCCAAAGGCAGACGTCCTGTCTGGTGGACCCCAGCCATAAACAAACTATACAATAGAAGGAGGAAGCTACTACATGGATAGAGCAAAATCCCAAAAAGGGAAGGCATCTCTGATCAGTATTAGCAAAAAACTACGGGCACTCATAAAATCGTCTAAGGCCAGCTTCGAGAGACAAATTGCACAGGACACTAAGGATAATCACAAGGCTTTCTTTAGTTATGTTAGGAACCTGGGTGGGAATTCCCAGATATGCTCATATGACAAAAAATACACCGAACCCACAGACATTGTCAACATCCTAGCTGACAGGTTCAGCGCAAACTTCTCCCCCCCCTCCCCACCAAAAGGGCAAATATATATCCCAGCAGAGTGCTGCCCCCCTGAAATCTCAGATGCTGAGGTAAGAGCCGCCCTCTCCAAAGCAAAAAACACAGCATCAATGGGACCAGACGGTGTCCCGGGCTGCGTCCTACATGAACTCCAAGAAGAGCTAAACCCAAACATAAAACTACTGTTCAATCACAGCCTTACAACAGGATATGTACCCAAAGAGTGGCGTACAGCAACAGTGGTCCCTCTCCGCAAAGGTGGTGCCTCAACGGATCCTGGAAACTATCGCCCCATAAGCCTGACTAGCTTGGTCTGCAAAGCTATGGAAAGGATCATCATGGACCTCATAAAGATATTGGGGACCCACAGACACTGGATCCTACCCAGTTTGGCTTTGTTAAGGGCAGATCCTGCCTCTTAAACCTGGTCGATTTCTTTGAAACAGTCACCAAGGCCATTGACGAGGGGAAGGTGGTCAACACAGCCTACCTGGACCTCGCAAAAGCCTTCGATACAATACCCCACTCGGGCATTATAGATAAGCTCACCAGCTTAAATATAAACCCCTATGTCACTAGATGGGTTGCAAACTGGCTCAAGGACAGAACCCACATGGTTAGAATTGCTGGAGCCATGTCAGACTCCAAACCAGTTACAAGTGGCGTCCCACAAGGCTCAGTCCTGGGACCTCTCTTGTTCGGTATATATTTCTCGGAGGTACAGGCCAACACGGAAGGACTGTGGCTGACCAAGTTCACAGATGACTGCAAACTGGGAGCCATAATCGACTCTCCAGCCGACACAAGCATCCTCCAAAAGGGCCTCATAGAAACAGACAACTGGTGCCAGAGCCATGGCCTCAAGCTAAATGCCAAAAAGTGTATAGTCATCCCCTTTGGCAAAAACAAAGTGCCCACAAATTACCACATAGGTGGTAATCCATTAAGTACAGAAGTAATTAGGGACCTGGGGACCCAAGTTGATAGCAATCTCTCATTTGACAACCACGTGGCCAAATTGGTTAGAAAAACATTTTACATAGCCCACCTAATCATGAAGGGATTCACATCTAGATTAGGGGAGGTCATCGTGCCTCTTTACTCATCCCTCATCAGGCCCATAATTGAGTACAATGCCCCTTTTGGGATGTACCTTACCAGACACCTGCAGCAACTGGAAAGACCCCAAAAGTACCTCACCAAGAGGATCAAAGGGCTCAAACAGATGCCATATGCTGCCCAGTTAAAGAAACTCCAGCTCTACTCAGTGGCATACCGCCTGCTCAGAGGCGATCTGTGCCTGACATATAAAGCCATGTCCAACACGGAATTAATGGACATGCTGCACCTCAGAAAATCCAAATCCCATCGAGCTACACGCTCGAGAGACTTGAACCTCAGCACTGAAATAAACAGGACATGCTGGAGGGACAGATTCATAACCCAGAGGCTCCCTTCACTCTGGAATAAAATCCCAGTCCAGGTTAGGCAGAGTCCCTCAATGACTCTCTTCAAGAGGAATCTTGATGAGTGGATGGGAGATTGTAGGTTTACCGCGGGTATCACTTCTGTGTCACTGTTAGACAGAGGAACAGTATACTAACCTCGAAAAAGGGCATAGCAAAATGAATTTAAAATGGGTGGTGAAAGCCAAATACACTCTGGCTAGGCTTATAAATGCCCTAGGGCAGACAGCCTAGTATGAACCTATCTTGAAAAATGTGAGGACTGCAACAGTGAAACACGAACAACATAGTACAGTTGTGTACACTTACCTTAAATGTTCGAATGCATTAACTGTTGCAGTCCTGGATTTTAAAAAGGAATTGATGAGATGCAGGAACCCTATAATACCTATCCGGTTTTCTGGAGGCAGGAGGAACAGAATTAGGAGTTAAAGAATTTTCCATGAAAACATCATCTGCAACTTCCAAAACTGGAGGTATTGCCAGAGTCTTCTGCTGAGGCAAATCCAAAAATTCCCTGATTCTTTTCTTAGACTGTGGAAAATCCTGACATTCCCATTTAAAATGCTCCCTAAGGGTATTCAAAGTATCCCCAAATGAAAAATCTTCTGGAGGGGAGGCAGAAGGGATACAGTCCTCAGCATCAGAATCCTCAAAGCCAGAAAAAAGTTGAGAATGTCCTTCTTCACCAGCAGACATACTGGAAATCTCAGAATCTGAGACAGACAAAACATCAGGAGATAAAATTCCTTAGCCCTCTCTTAAGGGGGGGAATGAGAGCCCCTAATCAGGGAAAGACGATCACCAGCCATCTTTACAAACTGGGACTGAGGCACAGGAGGGGAGGCCGACGCCTGCTTGTGAGTAGGTTTGTGGCTGGAAGGTTTACTAGCAATCCAGAAAGACTCGAGAGGTCTAGCAACTGCAGAAGTCTGAACTAAGGTAGTCGGTCTTGTTCTGGTCTCATGTCGAAAAGAAGAAGTGTCAGAAGCCGGTGCCTGCAAAGCAGCTACGGACCCACCTGATGCGGCGACAGGCGGAGGGTCTGAAGACGAAACAGCAGCCTGCAGCATGGAGGACTCCGTGAAGGTCTTGGCAGAGGTTTGTGGCTGAAAGTCTGTGGACTGCAGGGGCTGCAAAAGAGCCTCACTGACTACCGCTGCGCTGATAACCAATTTCACCGGTGCATTGTCGGCAGATTTAACCCTATGCCTGTCGCGGTCCTTGTCTTTGCTTTTCCTAGGTATATCTGAAGTCGGGAGACCACAAGACGCCATACCGACGAACTTAGGCCAGACTCCGAAATGCTTATACAAAATCTTAGCTGTACGGCTTATAGTACGCGGATTAAAGGAAGCACAGAGATCGCAATTAGGGACGTCATGCTCAAGGCCCAAACAAGTCATACAATAGGAATGGAAATCATGGTGCGGAATCTGTTTTCCACAGGCAAAACAACTATTAACTTTATCTGACATTCGTTAAAGCAAGAAAAGGGATCCCCAACGGGGTACTTATCTGAAGGCATCTTCAACTTGGTAGTCGGAAAGCAAAACGAAGGTAGACGGCCGACCGGCACTAGTGCGAATTGCATCTGCTTCGGGCTCCACGGCAAGAAAGACTGAGGAAGTGGCGTCGGCTGCCTCCCTTTATGCCTGATGTCAGTTTTACAACCGGCAGCAGTCGACATCATATACCAAGGACTCTGGTATTCGGGCCGACTGAGGGCTACAGGGAGCCAGATAACCCATATGTGAGGACTGCAACAGTGAAACACGAAGAACATCATTACATAGATGAAGAAACTTTGGGCTACTTGGAAAAAAAAAGTGAGAAACGATCTGCAAGACCTAAACTTAAAGATTTCTAAAAAAAAGAAACGTACACGCGAAAGAAAAAGAGGTCAGGTACAGTGAAATAGTTTTGCAAAGGTAAAAGCCAATCTAATAAACAAAAGGGAGCGCCAAAGACATCTGAAAATAAATACAGGCAAAGGAACCCAGATATGGAACATTTCACAGTAGAAAAAAATAAGAAAACAAAGAGGAAATGTAGAAAACAGTACTAGTAAGGTAGAATTTAAACTAAAATTGAAGTTATGGATTATCTATGAAGTGAATGATTTAGTTTGGAGAATCCAACACAGGCAATGTAGCAACATGATGGAATTACAGGTCCTTAGATTAAGGAGTAAGAGGTGGAGCAGAAGGCATCTGAAGAAGACTTATAACATGATGATGCTCTGGAGCCTTCTGGAGTTGACTGGTACAAAAGTCCAGTTGAAGCTGCGCAGCAAGGGAAGGAACAGGAAACAGTGGCAACTTTGACACAATGCTGCAAAGTGATGGGCTAAAAGTTTCCCATGTGAAGGAGTAGCATATTAAGCAGGGTACATCTGAAGAGGATATATCACAGGAAGATTTTCTGGAACTTTCTGTAGCTTACTAGCAAGAAACAGAGAGCAAAGAAGATGCTTTTAATGCAGAAGAAAATTATTTAATAGAAGATCTGTTTGATTTAATGGAGAAGGATAGATATATTCAGGCAGAAGAAATAGATAACAGAAATTAAATAAGACCCAAACTGTTAGAAGACTGGTAAAACAGATAAACATAGTAATTAGAATTATTAAGATAATTCACTTGGCATAACAGAAATAAATAGAATATATTACTGTGCAGCTAAACTAATAACGGATAAAGTGTTACCACAAAAATGTACAGTAACAAAGGAAAGGAAGAGCAAATAAAATGCCACCACAGAAGCAAAGAAGAGAGAAAAGGACAAAGCAATTAAGACAAGAACTACCACTGCTAGAAAACTAGAGAAAAGGGAATAGATAATAAAAAATATTTAGAAAAATAGATGTGATAAAAGCAACACACAGTATCAAAACAGATTAAGATTTATGATATACTACTGACAATAAATTAAAATATGAGCACAGAAAGAAAACTTAGTAGGCATGCAGATAAATATAAAGGAATGTACAAAATAAACAATTTATTGATGACCCAAAAGGACTGCGGTGGTGGTGCTGCGGTAGCGTTGTCGCCTCATAGCAAGACGTTGTCCCATTCGATTGTCAGCTAGAGCGTCTTCTGTGTGTAGGCATACGTGAATGGGGCATGCCTTCATTGAAGGTTGTGCGGCAGGGATGGTAACCCGGTACGTAAAAATCCACTACCAATCATTAGCGGACCGGAGTTCCGCTGTGGCGAGCCCTAACCGGGAAAAGCCGAAAAACACAAACAAACATTGATGACCCAAAAGGATTTTAGACAGAATTGGGAAACAAAGCAAAAAAATAACAGGAACACCACAAAAAAAGAATTAGTACATTTTGGAGAAGTATTTATGAAGATCCTGTTGAACATAACAAAGATGCTGAACGGATAGAAGACTTAAAAGAAACAGTAAGGAGTTTTAATGTAGAGGATATGAAATGGAATTAAGTAAAGGCCAGAGAAATTGAGACGAAATAAAAAAAAAAATCTTTGAACTGGAAATCCACAGGCCAAGAAGCAGTACATAACTTCTGACTAAAACCAATAACATATTTACATAAAGCTTTAGTCCTGAGTAAGAATTACTTATATGCCTATTCCAAACAGACACCAAACTGATTAACAGAAAAAACGATACTTCTCCTTAAGAGTGAGCCTACAAGTCATCCTAAAAATTATAGACCAATAATTTGCCTCTTGATAATATACAAGCTGGATACTAGAAATGATGTAGAGTTTATAATCATTCATAAAAAAATCAATCAATGCAATAGAGTAAAAGGGTAACCAAAGAAAGTCATACTGAACAAAGAATCTGTTGTTGTGAAATAAAGCAATAACACAGAACTGAAAAAAAGGGGAAGAATTTAAGTATGGCATGGACAGATTACAAAACAGCATTGGGCAGCATTCCACACTCAAGAATAAAGGAATGATTACAGATGTACAAGATAAACCTACACTGATCAATTACATTACAGTGACCATAACACAGCAGCAAACCAGTTTACAGTTAAGCCATGAGATAGGGTAAATTATTACTCCAAGGATAAAAATTCAAAAGGAGATATTCCAGAGTGCCTCTCTGTCACCACTGAGGTTTTGTCTTGCCCTTAACCCATTAAACTGCTTACTTAACTGATTCACTTGTGGTTGAAATTTGGATCCCAGCAAACAACCTAGTTTAAAGAAGTCTCATCTACTTTTTATGGAGGACTTAGAATGGTATAGTTCATCTGATAAGGAGTCAAAAGCATAGCTAGAAATGCTAAAACTTTTGCAGATGACACAGCAATGGCATTTGGTCTTGATAAATAAGCAGAAGCAACATTTAAAACAAGAAAGCTGTAGCACTAAGAAAATACCAGTCTGGGACATGAATGCGATATAAAAGAACTTGAGCAGAAGGGTGTGCATAAATACTTGGGAATAGATAAAGAATCTGCAATAAAACATGAACAACTGAGAATAAACTCAACAAAGAATACTCCAGAAGACTAAAACTAATACTGAAAACTATTCCTAGATGTCAAGGTAAAGTCCAAGTCATAAACCAGTTTTCTCTACCTGTTCTAACTTGCAGATTTGGGGTGAATGACTGGTCCCCAAAAAGTACTCAATTGGTTGGAAAGGAAAATAGAAAAATGCTTCATATTTATCAAACGATGTATACAAAAATCAGTATATACTAAAATTATATATTCCTCACTCAGAAGGAGGTATGCATCTCCTCAAAATTGATCTTATGTAAAGATCTGCAGTCATGGGACTACACACATGTATGCTGACCACACAATATCCAAACATAGTGAAAGTTTTAAAACATAAGGAAAAGAGGACATTCTCAGTTCAGCAGAAGCATTTCAGTGTAAGTGGAAATGGAAATCAAAATAGAACACAAAACTCAGACAGCAACAGAATGTGCCAAAAAAAAGAAAGAATAGAAAGAAAAGGATTAGATGAGAAGGAAATAAAATTGGAAAATCCACACATACAGTGGCAAGTAAAGATATCTCCTGGAACAGCCTTATGTTGACCAAAATTTGACACATGAATGGTTAAGGAGAGGGGAACTGAAACCAAAAGATGACAGGCTAATAATTCCAAACCAGGATAGTGGACCGTCTGCATGTTGCTTTACGAAGTCCACTGAACACGTGGGAGAAACAGATAAATACAGGTTTATCTTACAGTTGCACATCTTGTTTCTAGGTGTGATACGCTCATGTCAGATGACCTCTGTACTGAAAGGCACAGTAAAGTCTCTTGCATTGGGGACTGAACAAGTACTACAATACAGAAATAGCTGAGAGGCATTGGAAACGAACCAGAATGCATTATAGAGAATGATGAAGTTTATTTCACGTGGGATCACCGATTATACACAGTTCAAAAAAAAAGATTCGAGAAAACCAGATACAGTAGACCATGAAAAGAAAAACAAAAACAGAAAAATAGCATTGATCATTGAAAGTGCTATGCCCAGTGATGACAGTGTCTTACAGACAAAGAGAGAGAGACAGACACACAGAAAGTAATAAAATACCAGGATTTGCAGGCAGAAATGACAGCAATATGGAAAAAAGATACCCAGACAGTTCCAACAGTAACTGGAGCAACAGGCCTAGTAAAAAATAATTTACAGTTGTACTTAGATATGCTAGCAATACATGTAACCCGGACTTAGACATGCTAGCAATATGTGTAACTTGCTATGAATTATAGGAGTCAATGCCGGGGCACATTGTGGGTGCTGAGAACAGCAATTTTGGCTAACATCAAAGACTGAAACAATACTAATTTCATGAATTTTAATTGTACCCTGACTTAGTAATGGGGTCCATTCCCACCATGGTATTAGAAACCCAGAGGCTTGGAGAAATTAAACTGTGAGAAAAATAACTATAGGATAAGACCAGAACACTAGCGGATAGAGTTTTCCTTTCATTACAACCATTTATAAAATTCAGCCTAGATCTATCTGCTGTTTTGACGAAATCCAGGCTGCAAATCTCACATACTATGCCTTTCAACTCAGAACTATGCAGGAGATCTTCTAAGTCCCTACTCCGTGTTATAGTTTTATTTGCTATCACCAAGAGAAGAGCTATCAGGCCCCATTCATATTTTGCTAATTTTTCCTCTTCATGGCAACCTAATAATAACAGGTAGAAGTTGACTATCAATCTCCTTGGCGAAAGGGCCTCAAAATAAGATCACAAGTATTGCCTTGAGTAACAGAAAACCAGGCGCTCTCTAAATATGTGGTACATGTATCTTAATACTCTCTATCAACTCCAACGTATATCAGAAACCTTTGTGTACACATGCTGAAGCCTAACTACAGTACAGAAATATTTACTCGAGACACTTCCACCCAAAAATTCAGAAGTGTTCCACTTCAGTGCACATCTGTGGCACAGATAAATACAACTCCAGTAGACTTCTGGAATCTTCTTATTAACCATTTAACCCAATCCATCCTTAATACTCTCCCTAATTTTCTCCTTGTAATTAATTAATGAATTAATTATACAATCTTGTCAATCTTCTTGCTGACCCAGATGGCTTCTTTCTCTACAAAGAATTAATGGGTTGAAGGCCTCTCAACTTGGTTGGGGAACAGATCGGCCTGTTTCTCACCCTGTAGCAGGAATAAGTGCAAGTACAGGAGACTGAAATGATAGTGCAAGGGGTTTTTTTTTTTACATGCACATACACACATATACATACATACATTATACACACACACACACACACACACACACACACACAGCTAAGAAGCTCTACAATAAACCTGCAGGTCAGCTGTGCCTAATCCCTTCCATTCCACCAGAAATGTCAACTTATCTTAAGTCACCCTCAACTTGCCTTTCTTTTGTATGAGCAGCAGCAACACATTGGTATGCCTTAAAATAAACAAAATAAAATAAAATAACAATAACCCCTACTTACACAGATATTCCTTGAAATGTGCACAAGGTCAATTGCAGCAAACAGCTGGACAGCATTTTTTCTCCTCCATGTCTAGAAGGATAATCTTCCATCTCGGCCACGTTTTACATTTATCCAAAAAGAGCAGAATAAGCTGCTACAACCCACCTCCTCTAGGGAAGGGTCATGGCTACATTTTATCTATTTATTTTTCTATGCCCCACAAAAGTGGTATCTAGTTTTTAATTAGTTAAAAGGATCAAAGTTGATTGCTACCATTTGTGTTTTACCTACTAAATTTGTAATAACCTGATAATCTATCAAGGCTATCTAATGGACTAAAAAGTTAAGTCTTCTTCAAAACTATGCAAATAAGCCACTAGGTCATCAACAAATAGTGACAATTTACTTATCTTTCTGTCTATTCAAATCCCTTCATAGAACAGTTAAGCAGATATTTTGCCAGAGATTCCTGACAGAACACAGAGTAGAAGTGGACACCTCCATCTTATTTTGCATTCAAATTCAAAATCAGAGGAAAAGGCAAAATTTGCCAACATTTAAGGAGATGAGTAGCTACAGATTTCTTGCAAAAGCTTTTCAAACTAAAAACCATAACAGTCACAAGACACTCTAAACATACACACTCAACTCTATCAAAAGCCTTTTCAGCGTGAAGGCAAACTAAAAAGAAGTTATGTCTTACCATAATGTTACATCTGTGTTGTCGATCTTCGTTCGTTCATTACTGATGGGTTATCTGTTACGTCCTCAAAACCGAACCGGCCATATATCAAGCTCATGTCAGCCAAAAACTCTCGAGCCAAGGTCCTACCCAGAATACTCTGCTCCCTGTTACCTCAGATCGAGTTTGCAAGTTGATAGACAATGGTAGAGGCTACCTCTGGTCATAACAGACCTACAAAAAAGGAGTCCATGAGATCAACCAGGAACCTCCGGAGGGGGACGGAGGGTGGGGAGTAACGAATGAACGAAGTTCAACAACGCAGATGGAACATTATGGTAAGACATAACTTCTTTACCTGATTATGTTGATCTTCATTCATTCCTTACTGATGGGACAGAGTCCCCAGCTACCTGTATCCCTGGGTGGCCCTCATGGAAGGACATTCCTGAGCACCATGGAGCCAAAGGAAGCTCTACCTCTGGAGGCCAAATCCAATCTGAAATGAAGAATAAAAGTATGAGGTATGCCCAAGTCACAGCTGAGCAAATATCATTGAGGGAAGCCTTAGCATGGAAAGCTGCTGAAGTTGCCATAGACCTTGTAGAATGTGCTTTCACTATGTGAGGCAAGGTGATACTGTTTTTGTTGTAGATAAAGGTAATGCAATTTCTCAACCACGAAGCTAATGTAACTTTTGAGACAGGATGACCTAGTCTTGGTCCAGAAAAAGCCAGAAATACTTGGTCTGATTTACGGATAGATTTTGTTTTGTCCAGATAAAATTGTATTTGCCTATGAACATCCAAGGAGTGCAGGCAATACTTTCCCTTGTTAGAGTGGTTAGGAAAAAATACTGGAAGGTCAATAGATTAATTGACAGACCGCTATGACACCATTTTTGGTAAAAAGGAAGAATTAGTTCTCAGTGATACCCTATCCTTATGGAAGGTAAGACAGGGAGGTTTGGTGCATAAGGCTTGAAGTTCTGACAAGCGTCTGGCCGATGTGATTGCAATCAGAAACAAAGTTTTCCAAGAGAGCGATTTTAAATCACATGAAGACGCAGGTTCAAAGGGGGGGAGCTGTTACGGTTTGCAGGACCAAAGCCAAATCGCAAGGTTGTACTGGTTCCCTAAAGGGAAGTTTTGTGTGAAGAACCCCCTTCAAGAAAGTTTTACAGAGTCTGTGAGACATGAGCGAAGAATCCTGAAAACCAATGGGGAAATTTGAACTGGCAGCTAAATGCACACGAATAGTAGAGGCAGACACCCCAGAGTGGAAAAGATGTGATAAGTAATCCAAAACCACCGAAACTGGGGCTGACAAGGGGTCTAATTGTTTATTTGCTGCCCATAGAGAAAACCTTTTCCATTTACTGAGATAGATTAGTCTGGTGGACGATTTATGAGATGCAATAAGAATATTACGCACTGGGGACAAGTGGTTTTCCTGCCTGGCAATCATTGGAAGTGGAGAAACCAAGCTGTCAGTTTCAGGGTTGTTAGATTGGAGTGAGTCAGACCCTGTGGATGGGAGATCAATGTTGGGGGATGGATTGAGGATCTACGGTTGATCTAGCAGGTGAGGCCAGAGGAAGGGGACCCAGACTTGTCGAGGCCAATATGGAGCAATGAGGATCACTTTGCTTTTCAACTGCCATGCCTTTTTCAGAAAATGGAAGATGGGGGGGGGGGCAAGCATAAAGTAGACCCAAGGGCCAAGTATGGACTACAGCGTCTCTCGGTGACAAAGGGGATCAGGGAAAAATAGTTGTTGCACTTTTAGTTGGTTGGGGAGGCGAATAGGTCGCAGTAAGGCTGGCCCCAGCAGTTGAAGATTTTTGCCACTACCACAGGGTTGAGGGACCACTCGTGAGGCTGTAGAATGCACCTGCTCAATTTGTCCACTATCACGTTGGAGCTCCCGGAAATGTGCATTGCAATTGGAAAACAGTTAGAAGCTATCGCCCATTGCCATATTCTCCAGGCCTCTCGGCATAACGGATAAGATCTGGTGCCCCTTGCTTGATGATGTACCAGACCACTGACATGTTGTCTGATTGGATAGCAACAGTCCCTGAGGGAAGGATGGAATGGAATGCTTGCAATGCTAGTAGCACCGCCCTCAGTTCCAGGACATTGATATGCAAAAGGTCCTCTGTCTCCGACCAGGTGCCTTGGACCGAGTTTCCCTGACATAGCCCCCCCCCCCCACCCCATCAGGGAGGAGTCTGTGGTCACCGTGGCTTTTGGCTGATAGGGGCTGAAGGGGCGAGACCATTGTTGGGGATTTCGAGATGTCCACCAGAGTAAATCTTGCTTGCATCTCTGAGTTACACTTAAGACAAAGGATGTTGTAGAGGGTACCACTGAGTGAAAAGTAACCATTGAAGGAGCCTCATGTGGAATCTGGCTAAAGGAACAACGGTGATCGAAGCTGCCATTGACCCCAAGAGTTGGAGTATAGATCGAGCGGGAGATTTGTGGTGACAGAGCAGCGGCTGAACCTGTTGCCTTACTCTTTGACGCCTGTGGTCCGGATAAGATACTGTGCAATTTCTCATGTCCAACAGTACCCCGATGAATTCTAAAGACTGGGCTGGGGTCGTGTTGGACTTCTCCCAGGTTATAGTAATGCCCAGGCATTGTGCTGTGAGGAGAGTGTAGTGCAGGGCTTCTTCCAGTAGACGCTTGGTGGGGGCAGTGAGGAGCCAGTCGTCTAGATATGGAAACACCTGGAATCCTTGAATTTGCAAGTGAGCGATAACCACTGCCATGCATTTGGTGAAAACTCTGGGGGCTGTAGAGAGACTGAAGGGCAGTGCTCGAAATTGGTAGTGACTGGCTCTTATGCGGAAGCGGAGGTATCTTCTTGAGCATTTGTCCATTTTTATGTGGTAATACGCATCTTGAAGATCTACAGAGCAGATCCAATAGTCTCTTCTACCAGGATACACTGAACCATAACCATCCGGAATTTCTGTTTTTACAAATTTGTTCGGTGTGCTGAGATCCAGAATTGGTCTCCAGTCCCCTGTCTTTTTTGGCACTAAAAAGAACCTTTAGTAAAAACTGGATCCTATTTGGTCTGGGGGGACAGTTTGGATGACTCTTTTTTTTGTAACAGCTTTTGGATTTAGTGTGCTGCTGTTTCCCTTTGATTAGGTAGAACGTTGGGTAATTCTCTGGATGAAGTTGGACAAAGATGGAAGAGGATGAGATATCCTCTGGATATTATCCGTTGTACCCAAGAGTCGGTGGTTATGTTTTGCCAGGCAGTGGGGTACAAGGGAAAATGACCCCCGACTGCTTCCAGATGTCAGCAGTCGGGCAACACTTCAGGAGCGCTGATAGGGTTGGACAGAGAAAGAATCTCTGGAACCCTGGTTTCATGAACCTCCTCTGCCCCGAAAGGGGCGTCTTCAATTGGAGTTTCCCACTCTGCCTCTAGGGGAGAACTCGGCATGTGCGTCATGGAAAGAGACCTGCGATTTCCTGTGCCACATCTTCCCGCTCCTCTGACTTCTGGAGTAGAATAGTTGAGGAGTGGAGTGTCTGACACCAAACGGCAGATAGGGTCTTGGCATCTTGTTCGCACCTTGCCAGCGTATCTTTCACTTTAGGGCCAAACAAAGAGGCGGCCTCGATGGGGGTGTTCATGAAGGAAGCCTTAAAGGAGTCCGCAAAGTCACAAAGGTGCATCCAGGCATGTCGTCTGGTAACTATACCTGCACCTGCTGCTCTAGCCGCTCCATCTGTTGCGTGAGAAATAAGACACATGGAAGAGGTGAAAATGGACTCCAGTCACGGACCTCATCAGAAACAGCTCCTGCCAAGGTCCCAGAGCGTTGGTTGTTAAGATCCCTCTGGAGCCTCGTAAAGTGTGCCAAACAGTTCAAAGACCTTAGGGCAAAGGTCATTGAAGGAAGCACACACTTCCCTAGTCTGTCTATCGCCCGGGACTCCTTGTTGGGCAGATGGACAGTTTGGCTCTCTTCTGCCAAGTCTTCCTTTGTTGCAACCACCACCGCCATGGCATCTACTGGAAGACCTCTTGACCAATGGGGATGCTCATCTGGGGGAAATAAGATTTTATCAGGCCTCCACAGTATCGCTTCCAGGGTGTTAGGAGCCTTCCATGCATGCTGGACAAGCTCATCGGCCGGTGGGGTAACTCAGGAGTTCTCAGTGGAGTCCATGTGCTTCCTCTTGCACGAAGCTTTGCTCCTCAGTGGAAGGTTCTGGGGAAGACTGCAAAGAGGGGGTCTCCTGAGGGGGAGAAACCTGAGGTCCTTGTGCCTGGTAGTTGTGGCTTGTGAGAGTTGCGGCACAGATGGGGTAGAGGATTCTGACATGTGGGGTTTTCCAGGGGGAGGCAAGCCCCCTCTCCATGGCCTGGAAGGCAGGCCCGCTCAAGGAGGGATGGGAGCCCGGAAACAAGCACAACAGCTTCGGAAGTGGGGTCACAGCCCACCTCGACGAGCCAACCCCCAGACCAGGAGTCTCAAAAGGACTGTGAAGCGTGAAAGAGGGAGGATTCCTGGAGGGTGCCATAGAGAAAATCGGCGTGGAACAAAGAATGCCCTCCCCACGGCACAGCCACTGGCCTGAGAACAGCCCGATGCCCAGTGCACAGAGGGCCACAAGGACGACTCCGGCTCCAAAGTGAGATCCACTATTGGGGTCGGAGGGAGGGAAGCTGCTGTCGGAGTAATGGGTTTCGATACTTGGGTGGAAGTCGAAGGAGGAGTGTACGCTGGAGTTTGAGGAGAAATACGTTCATCTGAAGGAGGGAACGTGGGTTTCGATGGCTGAGAGAGACCTTTGGCCACAAGCAACTGGTCAACAAGCCGCAACACATCTTGTTCAGAGAGGCTCCTGGTCTACCTCAAAGAACCCTGAGGGCAATTCTGGCCTTTCTAGAAAAAGACTATACTGGCTACCAACGAATGGATCCAAGGAAGGAGAGTACTTGGTCCTTGTTAATTCGAGAGGTGCAGAGCTCAAACAGAGGATGTCTGCAAAGAGAATGGTGTCAAAGTAGTCCGCACCGACAAAGTCAACGCCAATGAAGTCTATGGTGTCTGCACTATAAAAACAAGTGTGCACCGATGGGTACGGTGCCGTCAAGGAAGGTGTCTGCACCGGTAATAATGAAGGTGCTGAAAAGGACTGTACTGAAGAGCATGTTGGTGCCGTAAGTGTCTGCACCGTGGAGGTCAGTAACGTCATGCTTGGGGCCGAAGGGGATTGCACCAATGGTGCCAAAGGAGACTGTACCTACTGTTCTGCACCGGGAACTCCAGTGCCGGTGTCGATAAGGAGGATATGGCTGGAGCAAGAATCAACTGGGGGAGATGCCGTGCCTGGAGCCGAAAGGGTCACAGGCGGCAGCATCGAAGTAGTAATTTTCACTTTTTTATGAGTCGACTCCCTGTGATCTCCAGAGGGAGATGAAGTGAGCGACCTCGATAAGGAAGAGGAAGAACACCTCTTACGGGTTTTAGCAGGAGGGGTTGAGCCCTCCGACCCAGAGATAGCCTCACAGAAAGGAGATTTGATAAGACCTTTCAGGATTAACTTGTTCTTTCTCTCGTTAAGAGTCCTGGTCGAAAAATTTCTACAAATACCACGTGGGGGATCCACAGTAAGGTGGGAAACATTCAAATAACAGACAAATAAGTCATGGCAACCGGAAAGCGGTAACCTATGGTTGCAATCCTAACACTGTTCAAAACCAACACTACTTTTCTTATCCGACATAATGATGTGGAGAAGAACGACAGTATCAAGAAGAAGAAAGGCTACCCAAAAGGGAAAGGAGAGCGAAGGAAAGAAGGATTACCAATGATGGTAATGAAGAATTACCTCAAAGGTAAGAAAAAGGGTAAAAAAGGAAATAGACTAAAAGGAGAGAGTCTTAAGGATACGCTAGGGTAGGAGAATAATACAAGAAACTGAAAGACATCAAAGTAGAAACGATATATAAACTTTCAAAAAATTATTCACTTAGCTGAGAGAGAGTGGCTTGACACGGCTGTACAGCAACGCGGCAAACAAGATCTGAGGTAATAGGGAGCAGAGCATTCTGGGTAGGACCTTGGCTTGAGAGTTTTTGGCTGACACGAGCTTGATACATGGCCTTCTCGGTTCCGAGGATGGAACCGATAACCCATCAGTAAGGATTGAACGAAGATTAACAACATCAGATCAAATATTTCAGAGTCACTTGGGCTTCCTAAATAAGCAGCAATGTTTTCTACTGTATTGTGGAATATCTGTCCACAAAAGCAAACAAGTTATGCACTCACCATAACCTTCGATGTATGTAGTCCATCTCGCCGCACATTCTTACCCGTGGGTTCGGAGCCGATATTCGGCTCCGACTCGGACGATTTTACTAGCTCGAAGTCTCTCATTGGCTGGGCTAAGTGGGTATCCCCATGGTGCACTGCTCCATATCCCCAGATCTAGTTTGCTGCGAAAATCATTTGTACTCCATACACACATCACATCCATATAAAGAATAAGCTAATCAAGGGAACTCTGTAGATGACAATCTAACCTCCAAATCCTCCAGGAAGGGGGAAGGTGGGAGGGTAAGAATGTGAGGCGAGATGGACTACATGCATCGAATGTTATGATGAGTACATAACTTCTTGATGTTATGTAGTCCTATCTCGCGTACATTCTTACCTGTGGGACAACGTCCCTAGCACCTACATCCTGGGTGGCTCATAGGAAAATACTCCTGAGAACTGTGGAGCCAAAGGAAGACCTGCCCCTGGATACCACGTCCAATTTGTAATGAGAAACAAAAGTGTGAGGAGAAGCCCAAGTAGCTGCAGCACAAATATCATCCATTGACAATCTAGCTTGATAGGCTGTGGATGTAGAAACAGCCCGAGTAGAATGTGCCTTGGCTGGAAATGGCAGATTTTTACCTCCTGCTTGATAGATGAAAGAGATACAACTGGCTATCCATCTAGACAGTGTGACCTTGGATACCGGAGAACCCATTCGGTTTTCCGAAAAGGAGACAAAGAGTTGGTCAGATTTCCGGATATCTTTTGCCCGGTGTAGATAGAAGCATAACTGTCTATGTACATCCAATTGGTGAAATCTGAATTCGGCCTTGTTGGAAAAGTGGAGGAAGAAAACAGGCAACTCAATGGACTGATTCATGTTAGACACGGAAGCCACTTTAGGAAGGAATGAGGGGTTTGGTCTAAGACAGACCCTATCTTTACGGAAGATTAAATATGGGGGTTTGATGGAAAGGGCTTGAATTTCCGAAACCCGCCTCGCTGAAGTGACTGCCGTTAAGAATGCTGTTTTCCATGTCAAGAATTTCAATTCACAGGTAGCTGCAGGCTCAAATGGTGGCAAAGTAAGAGCTTGTAGAACAAAACTGAGATCCCAGGGCATGATAGGTTCGGACACTGGGGGACAAAGCAACAGAGTACCTTTGAGGAATGCTTTGCATAGTCTGTGTGCCATGAGACTAGGTTAATTCGCTATGTGGAAATTAGATATCGCTGCCAGTTGAACTTTGATGGTGGCTGATGCAGACCCCTGATGGAAAAGCATAGACAAGAACTCCAGAACTGAATCTATTGGAGCTGTGTAAGCATCAATGCCTCTAGTGTGTGCCCAGATAGAGAACCTTTTCCATTTACTAGAATAAATCTTTCTAGTGGCTGGTTTATGAGAGGACAATAATATATGGACCACTTCCGGTGAAAAATTATGATGTCTGACTAACGATGGAAGTTGAGTAGCCAGGCTGTCAACCGGAGGGTCATCAGAGAGCGGTGGAACTGTTCCGACATGTGTGTCCAGAATCCAATGAGTGTCCACAATGTATGGTTGAAGAAAGGGGAACCAGACTTGACGAGGCCAGTGTGGAGCAATCAGAATCATTCTGCTTCCCAAGGATTGCGCTTTCTGAATCACCTTTGACAGCAGGGGAAATGGAGGGAAAGCATAAAGCAGACCGGAGGGCCAATCATGAACCAGAGCGTCCCTGTGGGGGGATCAGCGTGAAGAAGTTGCTGCATTTCGCATTGAGAGGGCTGGCAAAAAGGTCACAGCAAGGCTAACCCCATCTGCTGAAGATTCGCTCTGCAACTAGGCGATTCAGGGACCACTCGTAAGGCATCAGGATAGCTCTGCTTAGCCTGTCCGCAATTACGTTGGACTTCCCCGGAATGTGCATTGCCACCAGAAACCGTTGGGAAGCTATTGCCCAATGCCACACTCGCATAGCCTCTCTGCACAGAGGGCAAGACCGGGTTCCCCCTTGCTTGTTGAGATACCACACTACTGACATGTTGTCTGAGTGTATCGCAATTGTCCCTAGAGGAAGAACCTTTTGAAGTGCCTGCAACACAATAAGCACTACTCTCATCTCCAGGACGTCTATATGCAAATGTATCTTGTGTTCTTGCCACGTGCCTTGGACTGTCCTACCAAGATAATGCCCCCCACCCCATCTGGGAGGCGTCCGTGGTCACCGTGGCAATAGGGACGGGTGGAACGAAGGGCTTTCTCCCGTTCAAACTGTTGGTGCACAGCCACCAACGGAGGTCCTGCTTGCACTTGTCCGTGAGTAAGATGGGATGAGATAGTGGGAGTCTTTGGAGAGACCATTGAACAAAGAGGAGCCATTGAAGAAGTCTCTTGTGTAATCTCGCTAGAGGGACCAACATGATAGTTGCTGCCATGGTCCCTAGGAGTTGGAGAACCAGTCTTGCCTTCGCTTGTCTCAGGGGCATCAGCATGTGTATCTGTTGTTGTAATACTGTGATCCTTTCTTGTGGTAAAACTGCTCGCATTCAAATGGTGTCTAAATCTGCTCCTATAAAGGTGACACACTGTGAGGGCAATAAGGCAGATTTTTCCCAATTTATTGTTATGCCCAACTGGTGACATAGATTGATGGTAGCGTCCCTGGTTTAAACTAGTTGATGCCTGGTGGGGGCGGTAAGGAGCCAGTCATCCAGGTACAGAAACACCTGGAATCCCTGACTTCTCAAGTGAGCCGTCACCACTGCCATACATTTGGTGAACACCCTGGGGGCTGTGGTGAGACCAAAGGGCAGGGCTCGAAACTGGAAGTGACTGGCTCCCAGCCGGAAGCGTAGGTGATTCCTGGATGCTCTGTCCATTTTGACATGGTAGTAAGCATCCTTGAGGTCGATGGAGCACATCCATACCTCCTTTCCCAACAATGGGAGAATCGATTGTAGTGTGACCATACGGAACTTGGACTTGTGTACGTGATTGTTGAGTTGGCTGAGATCTAGTATGGGTCTCAGGTCCCCTGTTCCTTTCAGCACCAAAAAGAATCTTGAGTAAGTTCCTAATCCGATTTGGTCTGAGGGGACACGCTGGATAGCTCCTTTTTCTAGCAGCTGTGAAACCTCTGAGGCTGCTTGATCCCTTTGACTGGCGGGGGTACTGAAGAGAATGGAATGAGGTAACCTCTGGAAATTATCCGTAATACCCATCGGTCCTGGGTAATTCTTTCCCAGGCTTCCAGATATAAGGAAATTCGACCCCCGACTGGCTCCGGATAAGCGCAGTCGGGCACACCCTCAGGAATGAGAGTATGGAGAACTACGGAAGGAGTCACGGTCTCCCGAATTGCGGAGGCCCCCTCTGCCTCTGGGGTGACATCTCCCTGAATCACCCCCCCCCCCCGCCTCTGGAGGGGGGTTCACCTTGTGCAGCAGGAAAAAACCTCTGTGATTTCTTGAACCACACCCCCCACTGGGCCTTGGGATAAGGCCTAGAAGGAAGGGAAAAACGGACTCCTACGGCAGACAGGGTCTTTCCCTCTTGCTCGCACCTGGTGAGGGTGTCTTTCACTTTGGTCCCAAACAAGGAGGAACCATCAAAGGGGGCGTCAGTAAAGGAAGACTTGAAGGCCTCCACAAAGTGACACAGGCGCAGCCAGGCTTGCCTCCTAAGGGCGACCCCTGAGCTTGCTGCCCTACTCGTGCCCTCGGCTGCATACGAAATGAGCTGCATGGATGAGTTGACAATGGAGTTGAGGGTAGAAACCTGGGTGTTAACAGACTGAGCCACCGCCTCAGGAACGTTACCCACAAGAGTATCTCCTAACTCTTTGAGGAGATCTCTCTGGAGCCGAGTGAAATGAGACAAGTAATTCAGCGACCGCATTGTAAAGGTCGCTGATGAGAGGGGGTACGCTTCCTGTACTGGTCCATGGTCCTAGACTCCTTGTTAGGAGGATGGACGGATGAAGAAGACTCTGCTACTTCCTTCTGGGTGGCTGCCACCACCATGGCATCTACAGGGACACCTTTAGACAGAAACTCTTTGCCCTGGGGGGGGGGGGGGCGGAAAGAAATTTGTTGGGACGCCTGGGCATGGGCTCCACAGAATCAGGATTCTCCCACACTCTTCGACAAATCAGGTCAAGGAGTTCGTCGAAGGGTGGAGACACCCAGGAGGCGAAGGGTTGAGCACCGAAAGCCTTAAGGAATACTGACTCCTCCTCGGAAGGGGCTTTGGAAGGCCAGGCACCTCTGTTTCAGTATCTCCTGGATAATGGAGAAGGAAACATCATCAGAGGATGACTTGGGGGGACCCCTCGAGGTCAGTATCAGAGGTGAGGGACTCGTCTTGGGAGTCTATGTGCTTCCTCTTGCACGTTTTATTTCTGGGGTCTCCTCAGGCACCAACTCTGAGGGGCCCTCAGAAATTTGGGGACCACTCGTGGGGGTATCCCTAGACTCTGGTGCTCTGCTGTCCATGGAAGGGTGGTGAACAGAAGCTCTCACCGGAGTGGTGGGGGACAGAGTGACCGACCCGCCTGATGTAGCCGACGATCTGGCCAGTGCGGTCTGCATAGCCTCGAAGGCCGGCCCCCCTGAGTCCGAGGAGAGACCAGTCTCCGAGGCCATGACAGGAATCGGAGTTCCCCGAGCCCGAGCCGAAGCACTGAGAGGGAGACTCGGAAACGAAATAAGTGCCGAGATGTCTCCCTCGGGCCCGACCGAAAAGTCCCGGGTCCTGAACCCCGATGACGGAGCCGACGGGGTCAGAGCCGATGTCGTTACCAATGGAGCCAAATGGGGCATCGGAACCAGCCTAGAAACATCACGCGGCGCGGAACACTCCGGCTCCGAAGACAGAGATGCACTCGGAGGAATGATCAAAGAAGGTGTCGGGACAGGCTCCGGAGCCGACTGGGTCGGAGCCGAAAACAATTTTGCCAAAACCGGTGACTTGAGGAGCTTCTGAACCACCCTATCCACATCCATATCCGAAAGGGTCCTGGAGGATTTGGAGGACAGGGATGGAGAATGCAATCTCCTCTCAGGAGAAGTAGGTTTGATACTAGGCGATCGGCTCCTAGGAGGTTCCAATACAATTGGAGCCGACGCCGGTTCCATAGATATCGATCCTTCCTGCAGCCCCGAGGACAGTGGAGCCGAGGAGGTCGATGCAGTTTTAGGCATTTTCTCTGGAGGCTCCGATGAAGCTGATGGAGCCGGAGATCTTTTTTTTTGACTTGCCAGATTTAGACTTGCCAATGGAAGCCGAATCCATAGCCTCTTCAAAAGAGGGTTTCAATAGTCCCTTTATGATTAGTTTATTCCTTCTCTCTTGGAGAACTCTAGGGCTGAACGCATGACAAAAACTGCAGGATTCCTGCAGATGGATGGCTCCTACGCAGTAGACACAAATGGAATGTCCATCGGTTATGGACATTTTGTATCCACATTTTGAGCACTTTTTAAATCCCGAAGGTTTATGCTCCTTTGTATCCTTAGACATTTTAACTGCCCCACAACACAAAAACCAAGTCAATACAAGAACAGGCGTTCACTCTATAAAGGCGGGAACGACACTGAGGTAATCAACACCAAAGCCGCGATCAAGCTGCACACAACTCTAGCACAATTTCAACAAAGGAACAGAAGGAGAGGGTAGCCAAAACCTCTAATTTAAACGGTTTGGTTAACACAGAAGGAAACAGAGGAGAACTAGGCCCTCTAACTGAAACGGGCCAAGCCCGGGGAACAGTAAGAGGGATACCACACAAAAAACTCACAATAACCAAGCCTAACACACCAGACAAAACTAGACAGCTTTAAACAATAGCTATGAAAATAGCTTTTGAACTCTCTTAAATCAAGAAAAGAAGGTACTTAGCCACAGCCAAGCGAGACCACGTCCTAGCTACATGAGCGGCAAACGAGATCTGGGGATATGGAGCAGTGCACCATGGGATACCCACTTAGCCCAGCCAATGAGAGACTTCGAGCTAGTAAAATCGGCCGAGTCAGAGCCGATATTCGGCACCGAACCCACGGGTAAGAATGTAGGCGAGATAGGACTACATAACATCCAACCAGTTATGAAGTTCAGTTAAACAGGGCAAAACATATGCTATCACAGACATTTATCAATATTTCCAAGTCCCAAATCCACTCAGCAAGTTCAATTCCTTAATGCTTGAGCTTGCTGACCACTGTTTTCAAAATGAAATCACTGTCAGTGTGGTTTTGGTGTGTCACCAGTGACTCCTTTGCTCTGAGTATGCAAGTTCTGGAGAGGCTCGTCTCCTACTGAGGTGGGGGGGATTAAAGGGGAGCATCTCCTTGACAAAAAATATTTGCTTTTAGTTGTACTTGGCAGGCTGAATCCAAACTAGTTTAACCTAGATAACGAAGACCTCTGTGAGTTAAATTTTGGCAACGCACAAGAGAAAATAGCCTGGACACCACTACCATAAAGAGTTTAGCTTTTACAGTCCTAATCAAGGTCTAAAATCAATTTAAGAGCCTGGAAAAGGGGGGGGGGTCTTTCATTCCTTATTGATCACATACAGGACTTCCCCAGTCATGAAGGAGAAATCTATCCTGTCTACAGCACTTTATTCCAAACAGCAAGTAACCAACGTGATATCCTTCACCCCCTAACCTAAACCTTCAACAGAAGGCTGACAGGACTTAAAGACTTTACCTTTGTCAACTTTCTCATAACAAGAAGTTATGTACTCACCATGACGTTCGATGTATATAATCCATCTTGCCTGACATTCTTACCCATGGGTTCGGAGCCGAATGTCAGCTCAGACTCGGACAACTTTTTTAGCTCAAAGTCTTTCTATTGGTAGGGCTAAGATGGTATCCCATGCTGCACTGCTCTCTATCCCCAGATCTAGTTTGCTGCGAGCCTCAGCACTCATTCTCCATGCATACCAGCAAAAACAAAAGATAGGACCAAGAACAAGTAAACGGCCTGAAAGCTGACACCACAAAGATCGAATGAATTCACCAGTTGATATTTATTGTAAAAACAGACCACAAAAAAACTATCACAAGCGCTTTCGCTAGGATGTTCCTAGCTTTTTCAAGTTCATACACATTTACAAAACATCAGCTTAAATAGCTGCTTGCAATGAAATAAAGCAATCATAAAACAATTAAAACCTAATTAGGAACTAATTAAAGCCTTTCATTTTGTTAAAGGATCTACTTACTAAAAAATATTTTAAAACTCAGATATGTGACAACTCATTGTATACAATTAAAAACACTTCTAAACAAACAATGTATTTCCTAATACACAATAGAAAAAGTAGAAAAACTGCATGTTAATATCTACATAATGTTTGGCACATAAAAAATGTGCCTATACTAAATGCAAGGCAATTTACTTTGCTCATATTACATTGCCAAAGCTTGAATAAATAATGTGCTTGTGAATAAAAGGCACAAAATTGGGCTCGACCAAAAAGCATGAAGAGAATGAATAGATAAATAGATGAAATAAGTAAGGAAATACCTACAACCAGAAGAAAGGCAGAAGATACCAAAAAAAGCAGAAGAAAACAAGGGAAATACAAAATAAAATGGAGTAAACAAGATGAAAGAATGAAGAAATAGGAGAATGAACAGGGAAACGAAGCGGCTAAAGCAAGTGACCCATAAACTGTACTTTACCTACTCTAAAGGGAGGAACTATATATAGAGTGTGCACTAAGCACCCCTGATGTACTATGCTTATAATCTAGCCCTCCTAAGTTTTAGAATAGGTTTTATACTAATGGTGTCATTTAACCCGGGCCAACTTGCTGCATTTAATTTAAGCTGCCACACTAGTTCCCTGTATTCCAGGGTGGCTTCCCAATCCCCACCTCTGGAATCCTTATTTATCTGCTCAAGAATCATAAATTTAAAGTTGTGATGTGGGCATACAAGGGAGTGCTTGAAAAGTGCATTAGTTTCTTTGTTTTTAGTTAAATCATAAAAATGTTCATACATTCTCTTCTTAATTTCCCTTTCCGTCTTCCCTACGTAAAAACTTTTACAGAACATGCACACAACCAAATAGACAACCCCTCTTGAGTTGCATGTAAAATGCATAGGGGAATCCACCCTCATCTTTCTGGACGGTAGATAAATGCCTTTGCTGTTCAAAATGGCATGGCATTGTTGGCATGCTCCACATTTAAAGGTGCCAGGTTTTTTAGTTGTTACTGTTTTTGCATTGTATGACCTTGAATTTCTTTCAAACATGTCCTTTAAATTGACCCCCTTCTTTCTAATGAACCTCGGTCTACTGGGTAAAGTGTTCCTGAATTCCTCATGTGCCATTAAAAGTGGCTATGCCAGTAGACCGAGGTTCATTAGAAAGAAGGGGGTCAATTTAAAGGACATGTTTGAAAGAAATTCAAGGTCATACAATGCAAAAACAGTAACAACTAAAAAACCTGGCACCTTTAAATGTGGAGCATGCCAACAATGCCATGCAATTTTGAACAGCAAAGGCATTTATCTACCGTCCAGAAAGATGAGGGTGGATTCCCCTATGCATTTTACATGGTGAGTACATAACTTCTTGGCAATGTAATATGAGCAAAGTAAATTGCCTTGCATTTAGTATAGGCACATTTTTTATGTGCCAAACATTATGTAGATATTAACATGCAGTTTTTCTACTTTTTCTATTGTGTATTAGGAAATACATTGTTTGTTTAGAAGTGTTTTTAATTGTATACAATGAGTTGTGTCACATATCTGAGTTTTAAAATATTTTTTAGTAAGTAGATCCTTTAACAAAATGAAAGGCTTTAATTAGTTCCTAATTAGGTTTTAATTGTTTTATGATTGCTTTATTTCATTGCAAGCAGCTATTTAAGCTGATGTTTTGTAAATGTGTATGAACTTGAAAAACCTAGGAACATCCTAGCGAAAGCGCTTGTGATACGTTTTTTTGTGGTCTGTTTTTACAATAAATATCAACTGGTGAATTCATTCGATCTTTGTGGTGTCAGCTTTCAGGCCGTTTACTCATTCTCCATGCATAACAACACCTAAGGAAAGGAAGAACAAACCAATAATAAAGGGAGCTCTGAAACCAGACCTAACCTCCAGATCCTCCAGGACGGGGGAAGGGGGGGGGGGCAAGTAAGAATGTGAGGCGAGATGGACTACATGCATCAAACGTTATGGTGAGTACATAACTTCTTGATGTTATGTAGTCCAATTTCGCCTACATTTTTACCTGTGGAACAGCGTCCCTAGCACCTAATTCCTGGGAGGCTCAGTGGAAAATACTCCTGAGCACTGTGGAACCAAAGGAAGACCTACCCCTAGATACCACATCCAACTTATAATAAGTAACAAAGGTGTGAGGAGATGCCCAAGTAGCCGCAGCACAAATATAATCCATAGACAATCTGGCCTGAAAGGCTGTAGATGTAGATACAGACCGAGTAGAGTGAGCCTTCACCCGGAACGGTAAATCTTTACCCCCTGAGGAATAAATGAAAGAAATACAACTAGAGATCCACCTGGACAACGTGACTTTGGAGACAGGAGACCCAATTCTGTTTTCCAAAAAGGAAACAAACAACTGATCAGATTTTCTGAGGTCTTTCGTTCTGTGCAAATAAAAACGTAATTGTCTGTGTACATCCAATTGATGAAATTTGAATTTTGCCTTGTTTGAGAACTGGGGAAAAAACACTGGCAATTCAATAGATTGATTAAGGTTACTGATTGACGCCACTTTTGGAAGAAAGGAGGGGTTCGGTCTGAGAGAAACCCTGTCCTTATGAAAAATCAAATAAGGGGGTTTGACTGATAAAGCTTGAAGCTCCAAAACACGTCTGGTTGACGTGGGCAGTCTTCCAAGTTAAGAATTTTAAATCGCAAGTGGCTGCAAGCTAAAGGGGGGTGAACTAAGACCCTGTAGAACAAAGTTTAAGTCCCAAGGCATAACAGGTTCCGATACCGGAGGACGAAGTAACAAAGTGCCCTTCAGGAAAGCCTTACAGAGTCAATGTGCCATCAGGCTAGGCTCGTCTGCGACATGAAAGGTAGAAATCGCCACCAATTGGACTTTAATGGTTGTGGCCGCTGAACCCTGGTTAAAGAGCATAGACAAGAAAGTACAGTTTTGTACCTACCATAAATGTAGATGTTCGAGTGCTAATACAGCTGCAGTCATAACAGATGGGTTCTCCTGCAGTCAGGCGGGTCCTCGGTCAGCCGAATTCCAAAGTCCAGGTCCGGCGTCGGTTGTCGTCGCTTTCCTTCCTGACGTCAGTGCGACAGGGGTATACAAGATACAGCCAACGCCATTTTCTTCAGTCTTTCTTGCCCCAGATGTCAGGTGCCCCCAGAAGGAAGGCAATAGATATATATATATATATATATATATATATATATATATATATAATCATGCAATGCAATATAATCAAAAATCAGTAGTTGCACCCAATCCGGTTGTAAGATGAGGAGTTAGCCACTAGGTCTGTACCCAGAGGGGAAGGAGGGAGGGAAACCTGGACTACAGCTGTATTAGCACTCGAACATCTACATTTATGGTAGGTACAAAACTGTACTATGTTCATCGTGCATACAGCTGCAGTCATAACAGATGGGTAGAATCCCAATGCTACACACAGGGTGGTAGGCACTAGGTGGAACTGGGAGGAGCCAGAATGCCCTGCAACACAACAGTGGCAAAGCCTGCTCTGTTTTGGAGTATAAAGGTAGGCGGTAGTGTTTAGTGAAGGTATGCACAGAACTCCAAGTGGCTACCTCCAAAATATCTTTGGTAGGGACTCCTCTGAGGAAGGCTGCAGAGGTAGCTGTGGCCCTTGTGGAGTGGGATCTGATGCCTGCAGGTA
The DNA here is from genome assembly GCF_019279795.1 of Protopterus annectens. Lineage (NCBI taxonomy): Eukaryota > Metazoa > Chordata > Ceratodontiformes > Protopteridae > Protopterus > Protopterus annectens. Next base: position 1,192,981,502 of record NC_056747.1, on the reverse strand, counting down.
CAGATTTACCATGAAAGGAGTAACAAAACCGTATGCAGTGGCCTATCCATTTTGAAATTGTCTGTTTGGAAATTGGCTTCCCTTGAGCTCCTACAGCATAGGACACAAAGAGTTGTTCTGATTCCTGAAAGGCTTTGTTCTGTCCAAATAGTAACGTAGCTGTCTATGGATGTCTAAGGAATGTAGCAGCCTTTCCCCTTTGTTTTGAGGATTGGGGTAAAAGGTAGGTAAGTGTATGGCCTGATTTAAAGCTACCCTGGATACTACCTTAGGCATAAATGACGGGTTGGTTCGTAGGGAAACCCTGTCCTGATGGAAGATGAGAAAAGGCTGCACAGCCATGAGGGCTTGTAGTTCCGAGACCCTACGAGCTGAGGTAACAGCCAGAAGGAAAGCTGTTTTCCAGGACAAATATTGCAAATCTGTTGAGGCAGCTGGTTCAAAGGGAGGCAATGTTAATTTTTCTAGAATGTAATTAAGATCCCAGGCTGGTATTGGTTGTTTCCTTGGAGGTCTTATATTCTTAGCCCCTCTGAGGAATTGCCTTAAGAGTGGGTGAGAGAATAAGGGTGGATCAGTGTTGTATTCTGCAGAAATGGCTGAGGCATGGATTTTGATGGAGGAAAATGAAAGTCCACTGTTCAACAGCTCAGCTAGATACTGTAATATCTGAGGCAAATTCAGTTTTCTAGGATCCTGGCCCTTTTTCTCATTCCAAGCGCAAAACCGTTTCCATTTTGTGGAGTAAGCTTTTCTAGTAGATGGCCTTCTGGCCTCCAAAATGACATCCTGCACCTCCTTGGAGAGTAGGGTCTGTTGTGGTGTTAAGGAATTTTCCATGCAGCCAGATTGAGTGTTTTCAGCTGACTGTGAAGAGTTTTGTAGCTGTGCCGAGTCAGGAGAAGAGGCATTAGAGGTAGCGTCCAGGGAGGAGAATGTGTTAGGCTCCTCAGGAGTGGGTACCAGTGTTGTCTTGGCCAGTCTGGCGCAATCAGTATCATCTTTGGTCTGTCTGCTCTTGCTTTCAAGAGCACCTTGGGCAGTAGAGGCAAAAGTGGGAAGGCGTAAACTGTCCGTGCTGCCCAACTGAAAGAAAGGGCGTCCACTCTCCAGGCCTTTGGATGAAATGTCCTTGAGCAGAATTTTGTCAATTGATGATTCTTGTGGGAGGCAAAGAGATCTATGTCTGGCCTTCCCCACGCTTGGATTATCTTTGTAAACACTTGAGGATGCAACTTCCATTCGTGCGGGTCTGTCATCTTTCTGCTTAGATTGTCTGCCAGTGTGTTTTCCAAACCTGGCAGGTACTGTGCTTGAAGCTCGATTTGCCATTCCAGAGCCATGTTCCAAAGTGACATGGCCAGCCTGCACAGAGGGTATGAATGTGTTCCTCCTTGTTTATGTACCACATTACTGTGGTGTTGTCTGTTCTTATCAATAATTGCCCTGGATGCAGGAGGTCCTTGAAAGCTGTAATTGCATTTATCACTGCTAGCATTTCCTTTTGATTGATGTGAAGGTGCTTTTCCTTTTGGGACCATTTGCCCTGAATGCACCTGTCTGTCATGTGTGCCCCCCAGGCGTAGTCTGAGGCGTCTGTTGTGATGACTTGATTTGCTTGAGGCTTGCAGAACGGTAGACCTGTGTTTGTTTGGCATGCTTGGGCCCACCATAGAAATTCCTTTTGCAAACATGGAATTAGTGGTATTATTGTTTCCAAACTGTGGCTGTGTTGAGACCATAGGTTTTTTAGGTACCATTGAAGTTTCCTCATATGCAACTTTGCAAATGGGATTAGAAGAATGCAAGATGCCATGAAACCCAGAGCCTGCAGGATTTTCCTTGCAGTTAGCCTGGTACAATTTGCTAGTATCTTGAAGTACTGACTTAGTTGCCCCTGTTTTTCTGGCGTAAGATAGGCCATCTGGGTGTTTGTGTCCAAGTTGGCACCCAGGAAAATTATTTTCTGAGATGGTGTTAGCCTGGATTTCTCTTTGTTGACTGTGTATCCCAGAGAATTCAATAACCGTGTTACATAAGCCAGATGTTCCAGAAGTATGTGTTTGCTGTCCGCTTGGATCAGGCAATCGTCCAAATAAGGGTAAATTTGTATCCCTTGAAGTCTGCAGTAGGCAATTACTGATGCCAGGCATTTCGTGAATACTCTGGGCAGTAGATAAGCCAAAGGGCAATGCAGAGAATTGATAGTGGATTGAACCTGCAAGAAATCTGAGGTATCTTCTGCAGCTTTGTCTGATTGGGACATGCAGGTATGCCTCCTTGAGGTCCAATGTTACCAGCCAAGACTCCTTGCCCAGCATGGGAAGAAGCTGCTGTAAGGTGAGCATCTTGAATTTTGCACGAGTAGAAATGTGTTTAGGATGGGTAAGTCCAAAATGGGTCTCCAATCGGTTCCCTTCCTTGGTACCAGGAATAGTCTGGAATAAAACCTTGACCTTGTTCGTGAGTAGGTACCTCTTGAATAGCTTTCATGTCCATGAGCTTTGAAATTTGTATTTGAGCCTCTGCCCTTTGATTGTGTGGCAGGTTCGGCATGCCTCTCATTTTGGAAGAGTGTGAAAATGAAATCTGTAGCCTCTGTTTATAATGTCCAGGATCCATTTGTCTTTTGTGACAAAATGCCAATTTTTGAAAATAATGCCAGCTTTCCTCCCAAGGGTGCTGCCACCTGAGCCTTGCTTGGCATGCAAAGGGGAAAGTCATTGGGTTTGTTTCCTGTATTGTTGTGCACTGTCTTCGCCACCTCTTGGTGCTGGAGATTGCCATTGTCTGCCTCTATATGATCCTTGAGATTGTCCTCTGCCCCTTGTGCACCTGTATCTACCTCTTTGGGGCTTGTCCGTGGCTGGAAAGGACCAGTTTTTTGAAGGCCAATTTCTGCTAAAATGTGGTGGTTGTATCTGTAGAAAAGCTTTGACAGTTTGCATAGATTTAGCTGTTTCTTCCATTTTCCGTAGTATCTCCTCAGCATTAGTACCAAATAATGCATCCTTTTGTAAAGGAGCATCTAGAAGTTTAGCTTTAACATGATCAGGCAAGGTTTGTTCCCTAAGCCAGGCATGTCTACGAATGACTGATCCTGTAACAGCAGCTCTACTTGAGGCCTCTAGAGCATCATAGCCACATTGTAAGGTGTGTTTACCCACTTGTTCTGCACTATGCATCATATCCTGCAACTCCTTCAAATCTGGTTGTTCAGGTTGTGACATTTTATTCCTTAATTGTGATAACAGAAACTGCTGATATTTAAGCATATGGAACTGACAATTTAAGGCCCTCATGGCTAGGGTGGCAGAGGTATATACCTTTTTCCCCCACCTTTCTAAGGATCTAGACTCTCTCGGAAGGTAATGGATTCTTAGCAGTAGAGGCCTTCATTCCCTTGGGGCCTTGAGAAATGGTTTCAGTGTCAGCATTATGGCTTTTGTAAAGAAATTGGTGTGAGTTAGGAACTCTGTAGTACTTATCAGGCTTGACTGGGGCAGGAAGCAGGGAATCCGGATTAAGGCAAGCCTCCGAGTAAACATCATCAAGTATGTCCAAGACAGGAGGTATCACCAGAGGTCTGTGCTGAGGTAGCAAAAGAAATTCCCTAAGCCTTTTCTTGGAATCTGAAAAATCTTGGCCTTCCCAATGGAAGTGTTCCCTAAAGGTATGCAAGGGTTCCCCGAAAGAAAAATCCTCTGGGGGGGATACAGAAGGAATGGACTGCTCTGCATCAGAATCTTCAAAAGGGGAGTACGAGTATTCCTCTTCATCAGAATGTTCTGAAATAATGGAGCCCTGGTCAGAAGAGGGAGAATCTTCCTCCACTCTGGGTCTCTTGTCCGGAGGGGTTGGGAACCCCTGAAAAGAGTAATTAGATCCTCAGCCATTTTGAGCATCTGCTTTTTAGGCATGGGGCCTGGAGATGGGCCCTGTGCAATAGGCCTCTTGGAATGCATGGCTGATTTAGACTTAGTAAAGGCCTTTATGGAAAAGGAAGAAAAGGTCTGAAGACACCATGGGTGGAAGTGGACCTGTCCACATTAAGAGGCTCAACACTCATGGCTTCGGTAGCTGTAGTCAGGGTATGGGCCGAGGAACCTGCGGTCTCGGTTACAGAAGACACCGCCAGAGAAGTGTCGTCGGTAGTCAGGGGCTGCGTAGGCGCCTCGCTGAGAACCGGACCACGTGTAGCCGGTTTTGGCATGGTGTCGGTGGAGACCGCGGACCTCGCGTGTCGGTCTTTGTCCTTGCGGTTTTTGGACAAAACAGTAGTCGGAGTCTCCAACGACATTTTATAATTAAAAGCTTTACCAAAAAGTGCTGGGCGAACTCCGCCCGATGCTTAATAGTGCGTTTATTGAAAGTAGCACAAAAGCGACAGCCCGAGACGTCGTGGTCTGGGCCTAAACAAGGTATACAGAGGGAATGGAAATCCTTATGCGGTATTTGCTTCCCACAAGAAATACAATTGTTAACTTTGTCTGACATCGGTCTGAGGCAAGAAAAGTTTCCCCAACGGGGTACTTAGCTTTAAAGAAGACTTCGGTTTCCAAATTTTCGTAATTTCAGGAGCTGGCCGACCGGCACTTGCAAACTGCTTCTGCTTCGGGCACCGCGCGGCAAAAAAGACTGAAGAAAATGGCGTTGGCTGTGTCTTGTATACCCCTGTCGCACTGACGTCAGGAAGGAAAGCGACGACAACTGACGCCGGACCTGGACTTTGGAATTCGGCCGACCGAGGACCCGCCTGACGGCAGGAGAACCCATCTGTTATGACTGCAGCTGTATGCACGATGAACATCTCCAAAACAGATGAAATTGGAGCTGTGTAAGGGTCAATCTTTTTGGTATGCGCCCAGACTGAAAACCTCTTCCATTTACTGTAATAAATCTTACCGGTCATCCAGGAACCCCTGACGTCTCAAGTGAGCAGTCACCACTGCCATGCATTTGGTAAACACTCTGGGGGCTGTGGTGAGACCAAAGGGCAGGGCTCGAAACTGAAAATGACTGGCTCCCAGCCAGAAGCGTAGGTGACTTCTGGATGCCCTGTCCATCTTTATGTGGTAGTAAGCATCCCTGAGGTCGATGGAGCACATCCACACTTCTTTTCCCAACAATGGGAGAATACACTGCAGTGTGACCATTCGGAACTTGGACTTTTGCACGTGGGTGTTCAATTGGCTGAGATCCAATATGGGTCTCAGGTCCCCTGTCCTTTTCGGCACCAAATAAAATCTGGAGTAAGTCCCTAATCCGATCTGGTCTGAGGGGACATGCTGGATGGCTCCTTTTTCTAGCAGCTTTGAAACTTCTGAAGCTGCATAATCCCTTTGACTGGGTGGAACATCCAGGATTTTCTTGATTGGAGGGGGATTTGATGAGAAGGGGATGACATATCCTCCGGAAATTATTCCTAGAACCCATTGGTCCTGGGTGATGTCTTGCCAGGCCTCCAGGTATAATGAGATTCGACTGACTCCGGAAACGCACAGTCGGGCCTCCCATCAGGAGCGGCGGTAGGGAGAACCACGAAAGGAATTGCGGTCTCCTGAGTTGCGGGGGCCTCCTCTGCCCCTAGGGCGGCGTCTCCCTGAATAACCACCCCCTCCCCTGCCTCTGGAGGGGGGCTCACCTTGTGCACCGGGAAAAAAACTCTGTAATTTCTTGAACCACATTTTGCCACCCCTCTGGGCCTTGGGATAAGGCCTAGAGGGAACGGAAAAACGGACCCCTATGGCAGACAAGAGTTTTTCCCTCCTGCTCGCACCTGGTGAGAGTGTCTTTCACCTTGGTTCCAAACAAAGAGGAACCATCAAAAGGGGCATCGGTGAATGAAGACTTGAAGGCCTCTGCAAAATGACAAAGGCAAATCCAGGCCTGCCTCCTAAGAGCAACTCCTGAGCTTGCTGCCCTACTCGCTCCTTCGGCTGCATATGAGATTAGCCTCATGGAGAAGTTTGCAATGGAATTGAGGGTAGACATCTGAGCGTTGACCGTCTGGGCCACCGCCTCAGAAACGTTACCCGTGAGAGTATCTCCAAGTTCCTTGAGGAGATCTCTCTGGAGCCATGTAAAGCGTGATAAATAATTCAGTGACCGTAAGGTAAAGGTCGCTGAAGAAAAGGTACGCTTCCCATTCCGGTCCATGGTCCTAGACTCCTTGTTAGGGGGATGGACGGTGGAAGAAGTCTCAGCTAATTCTTTCTGAGTGGCAGCTGCCAACACCATGGCATCCACAGGGACTCCCTTGGACAGAAATTCCTTATCAGGAGGAGCAGACAAAAATTTATTGGGTCTCCTGGGGACTGGTTCCACAGAGTCAGGGGTTTCCCACACCCTTCGACAAACCAAATCCAAAAGCTCGTCGAAGGGTGGAGATACCCAGGAGGCGAAGGGCTGAGCACCAAAGGCCTACAGGAAGACCGACTCCTCCTCGGAGGGGGCTTTGGATGGCCAGTCACCTCTTAGTTTCAAAATCTCTAGGATGTCAGAGAAAGAAACATCCTCAGAGGATGACTTGGGGGACCCCTCCGATTCCTCGAGGTCGGTGTCTGATGTGAGAGACTCATCCTGGGAATCTATGTGCTTCCTCTTGCACGTCTTCTTTCTGGGTGGCTCCTCAGGCAAAAACTCTAAGAGGCCCTCAGAAATGTGGGGACCACTAATGGGGGTACCCTGAGGCCTTGAGGCTCCGCTGTCTAGAGATAGATGGCGATCAGAGACCTGCACCAGTGTAATAGGGGACAGAATGACCAACCCGCATGATGCCGCTGACTACTTGGACAGCGTGCTCTGCATGGCCTCGAAGGCTGCCCCCCCCCCCCCCGAGTCTGAAGAACGACCAGCCTCTGAAGCCACGACAGGAGTCAAACTTCCCCGCGCCGAAGCACCGAGAGGGAGACTAGGAACAGAGAGGTGTCCTGAAGCCTCTCCCTCGGGTCAGACTGAAGAATCCTGAGTCCTGAACCCCGTGGACGGCGCCGACAGGGTTGGAGCTGACATCGGCACAGATAAGCCAGGAGGGGCTGTAGGAACTGACCTAGGGACATCACACGGAGCCCAGCACTCCGGCTCCGAAAGCTGAGGTGTGCTCGGAGGAAGTATCGAAGCAGGTTGAGGGACAGGCTCCGGAACTGACTGGGTCGGAGCCGAGAACAATTTTGCCAGAACCGGTGACTGAAGGAGTCTCTGCACCACTCTATCGACGTCCACATCTGATAAGGTCCTGGGGGATTTAGAGGATAGAGAAGGAGATCGAGACCTCCTCTCCGAAGGGGACCTGCGAGGAGGGGATACTGGCCTAAAGCTAGGCGATCGGCTCCGAACAGGTTCCAAGAAGATTGGAGCCGAAGCAGGTTTCATAACAACTGACATTTCCTGCGGCCTCGAGGACAATGGAGCCGAAATGATGTCGAAGAAGACTTTGCTATTTTCTCCGGTGGCTCCGAGGAGACTGATGGTGCCAGAGATCTCTTTTTTGATTTAGAGGATTTTGCCTTAGAGTTGGAAGCACTCTCCAGACCCTCCTCAAAGGAGGGTTTCAGAAGTCCCTTCAAAATCAATTTATTCTTCCTTTCTTGAAGAACTTGCGGACTAAAGGCATGAGAGAAGCTGCACGACTCCTGGAGATGAATCGCTCCCAGACAATACACACAGAGTGTCCATCGGTAATGGACATTATATAACTGCACCTAGAGCATTTCTTGAAGCCCGAGGGCTTGTGCTCCTTAGTATCTTTGGACATCGTTAACCAATAATAAAGCACCAAAGACAATTAATCGCTGAATAAATGGACCAACAGTCAAACAGTCACAAGGCGGGAAAAAGGCTACAACAAACAAATACCACAAGATCCCAAAGTTAAACGATCCTTAGACACAAACACAAGGGGGAAAGGACTAATACCTCTAATTTAAATGGTTTTTAGTCCCAGTAAAGTTTTATGACACAAGGAAAGCAAGGGGACAGACTAGGTCCTCTAACTGAAAACGGGCCTAGCCCGTTGGAAACAGCTAGTGGGATACCACAAAAAAAAAAACGATCAAAAACACAACTTTTTCACAAAACAAGACAAGAACACACAATAGCTATTACAATAGCTTTTTGTTTGCAACAAATTCTCTGATAATGAAGAAAAAAGGTACTTAGCCACAGCCAAGAGCGAGACCACGTCCGAGCTACACGAGCGGCAAACGAGATCTGGGGATAGAGAGCAGTGCAGCACAGGATACCATCTTAGCCCAGCCAATCGAAAGACTTCGAGCTAAAAAAGTTGGCCGAGTTGGAGCCGACATTCGGCTCCGAACCCACGGTTAAGAATGTAGGCGAGATTGGACTACATAACATCAAGTATTAACACTTCAAATGATACACAAGCCTTGATAAAGACAACATCCACAAAAAACTCTTTCTCTGAAGTACATCATTGTTGACAGTAACACCTTAATACAATCTAAATGTTTAGTTGAAACAGGGAACCCTGCTCCCTCCACTACCTCAGTCATTAATCTACCTACATTTATCCAAGAAAAAACAACAAGGTTCAACAATTTTGTTGGGGTTAGTGAATTAGAAAATTATGTAATTGCAAAATACTTCTCTTTAATGCAAGCACCCTGTTCAAAAATTTCATAATTCCTTGCTTGGCTCCCTCTCGTACACCTCAACCCACACCAGGGACTGATGATACTGCATATCTCTCAATCACTCATGCAAAGCTCTGTGTGTAAGCATTCCTTGTTTCTAAAAATCCTTTGTGCATTACCATTAAGCAAAGCATACAGAAAAGAACTCTACACAGAACTATATACAAAGCAAAACAATGTTAAAAATTACACTTACTCTCTCCAGTTACTAGAAAAGCATTAGCTAAAAATGTGGATTTTATCAAAGCTAGGAATAACTCCTACCTATTAGTGTGCCGGATTCAAGCAATAATACACATACTTCAGTTCACAGTCAATAAAATACATCAGCTTGCCCTACTAAGCTAACACTTTTGTTAATCACTAAACAAAATATACACTGGCTGACAGAGACAAGCCGAGCTACTCTTATGCCAAGAACCCCGTATTCAATATGCTTGGCTTTCACTACTGTCCTCCATTGCAATCATAACCAGCTAGCAGTAAGACTGACAATTTACAAAGTAATACCAATAAAGACTCCACCTTACAACAGAAACCCCCACATAGCTTGGTAATCGAGAAGACAGCCTTCACAAACACTAGACTTGCCACATGAAATCAATTACCAGACAATACATGCAACCAAAAATGTTAATGAGATTCATCCAAAAACTAAAGAAATGCCCTTTTGAAACAAAGTGTGTGCAGATGTATAAAAGACAATGGTTACTCTTCACAGAAAAGGACAATTCTTTGCAAGTTATCACGCAATATAAACATAGTACAGTTGTGTACACTTACCATAAATGTAGATGTTTGAGTGTATTCACTTGTTGCAGTCATCACACACTTGGGTTACCCTGCCAGGGGTAGCCCTCAGTCGGCCCGAATACCAGAGGCCTAGTATTTCTGCGTCAGTTGCTGTCACTCCAGGACTGACGTCAGGTCGTTAGTGGTATAAAAACAGGCAGCCGACGCCATTACATCAGTTTTTTCTTGCCCCAAATGTCAGGAGCCCCCAAATAGGGAGCTAGGTTATGGTGGAATAACACCACCAGTACAAAGTAAATACCAAAAATCACTGAAAGGAGTGAGGAAGAGAGAGCAACAAGGGGGATGGAGGGTGGGAAACTAGGACTGCAACAGTGAATACGCTCGAGCATCTACATTTATGATAAGTGTACACAACTGCACTATGTTCTTCGTGTTTCACTGTTGCAGTCATCACACTTGGGTTGATTCCCAAAGCTGAAGAAATGGGTGGAGGCAGTCAAGAAGAATTCGGGCTGGCTAAAATGCCTTGTGGGACTGCGATTGCAAAGCCATTGCAAAGCCTGCCCTGAATTTGGAAAAGATAGGCAGGTGGTAATGCTTGGCGAAGGTGTGAACAGAACTCCATGTTGCAGCCTTCAGGATGTCCTTGGTAGGGACCCCTCTGAGAAAAACTGCAGAGGTGGCAGTTACCCTAGTGGAATGTGTTCTGACCCCCAGTGGGGGTGGTTTCCCGTGGTGTTTACAACAGAAATGGATACATGCGCTATCCATTTGGAGATGGTAAGTTTTGATATAACCTTGTCCTCTGCCCCTGCTGCAAAGCTGACCAGTAACTGGTCAGATTTCCTAAAGGACTTAGTCCTATCCAGGTAGAATCTGAGCTGTCTGTGCACCTCTAAGGAGTGCAGGATCCTTTCCCCCTTACTTTGAGGTGTAGGGAAAAAGGTGGACAAATGAATAGATTGGTTGAAAGCCACACTGGACACTACTTTAGGCATGAAAGTTGGGTTAGTCCTTAGGGAGACCCTGTCAGCATTGAAAGTGATGAAGGGTTCCACAGCCATGAGTGCTTGCAGCTTCGACACTCTTCTAGCTGAAGTGATAGCAAGAAGCAAGGCTGTTTTCCAAGAGAGGAATTTTAACTCTGCCAAAGCCGCAGGCCCAAAGGGGGGGTAGTGTGAGCTTTTCCAACACAAAGTTAAGGTCCCAAGCAGGGATAGGGGGTCTTCTGGGTGGCCTTAAGTTGTTAGCCCCTCTAAGGACCTGCTTGATGAGGGGGTGTGAAAATAGAGGTGGCTCTGTGCTGTAATGAGCAGAGATGGCACAGGCAAGGATTTTAATAGAAGAAAAGGACAGGCCCCTGTGATGCAGGTCTGCTAGGTAATCCAGAATGAGAGGTAAGGAGGGTTGTGCTGGTTCAGCTCCTTTATCCTGGATCCATGAGCAATACCTTTTCCACTTGTCAGCATAGGATTTTCTAGTGCTGGGTCGCCTGGCTTCACGAACAACATCCAGGACTTGCTTACTTAGGATGGCCACTGGAGGAAAGGTCAAGAAATAAGCCAGGCTGCCAGGTTCAGGGTCTGCAATTGTGGATGCAAGAACTCTCCCTTTTGCTGCGTCAGGAGAGTTGGGAGCTGAGGGAGGTGCCATGGAGGCAACTGTGACAGGCTGCACAATAGTGGGTACCAGTGTTGGCGTGGAAGGCTGGGGCAATCAGGATTGACGATAGTCTTTCCTCCCTTAGTTTGAGTAACATCCTTGTAAGAAGAGGTAGAGGGTGAAATGCACAGATCGAGAGGTTTTCCCACTGGAAGGATAGGGCATCCGCTTTCCAGGCCTTGATGTGAGGCTCCCTGGTGCAGAATTTGCTGAGCTGGTGGTTGCTGTGGGAGGCAAATAGGTCTACCTTCGGGGTACACCATTTCTGGGTTATGAGGCAGAAGGTGCTGTGGTTTAATTGCCACTCATGTGGGTCTAAGAGATTTCTGCTTAAGTTGCCTGCCAGAGAGTTTTGGTTGCCTGGCAGGAATTGTGCTAGCAGGTGAATCTGCATGGCTGAAGCCATGTGCCAAAGGGTTATGGCGAGCCTGCATAGTGGGCAAGGGTGGGTTCCTCCCTGCTTGATGTACCACATCACTGTGGTGTTGTCTGTTTTGATTAGTAGATGCCCTGGAGAGAGTAGGGGTCTGAAAGCTGTCAGAGCGTGCTTAGCAGCTAGCATCTCTTTTTGGTTGATGTGCAGATGAATTTGATTTGGGCTCCAGTGGCCTTGAATGCACCTGCCGTCCAGGTGTGCGCCCCAGGCATAGTGTGATGCATCTGTGTTTAGGGTCTGGGCGGCGTGGGGTTGTGAAAAGGGAAGTTCCTTGTTGTGGTTGCATGCTGCTTCCCACCAAAGAAAATCTTTCCTTAGACAAGGTATCATAGGTATAATAGTTTCCAGGTCCTGAGAATGTTGACACCAAAGGCTTTTTATCTACCACTTGAAGTTTCCTCATACGCAGTCTGGCATACGGAATTAGTAGAATGCAGGAGGCCATGAACCTTAGAGCTTTCAGGATTTTCCTTGCAGATAACTGGGGTCTGGAGGCCAGTTGAGAGAAGAAGCCTGTCAGATAGGCTTGTTTTCCTGGAGTAAGGAATGCCATCTAGGATGCTGTGTCCAGGCTTGCTCCCAGCAATACAATTTTCTGACTGGGGCCTAGTTTGGATTTCTTTTCGTTTATAGTATACCCCAGTGAGGTCAGTAGATGTTTTACAAATGTCAGGTGCTGTAACAGCTTTTTCTGTCTGCCTGAATCAGGCAATCGTCCAAGTAGGAGTAAATCTGAATATTTTTTTGTCTGCAAAAAGCAATGGCTGGAGCCAGGCATTTTGGGAAACTCTGGAAGCAGTGGACAAGCCAAAGGGAAGTGCAGAGAACTGATAATGCATAGATCCTGCCCTGAAATGTAGATATTTCCTGCAGGAGTCTCTGATTGGAATGTGCAGATAGGCATCTTTTAGGTCTAGAGTGGCTAACCAGGCGTCTTTGGATAGCATGGGAAGAAGCTGCTGGAGGGTGAGCATTTTGAGTTTTGGTGCCACCAGGAAGGTGTTTAGAATGGATAGATCTAGGATTGGACACCAGGTGCCCTCTTTTCTGGGCACCAGGAAAAGTCTGGAATAGAAACCTTGGCCTATCTGGTGTGCAGGAACAGGATGAATTACTCTACATGGAGAGCAGGGAATAAACTTGGTTTTGTGCCTCTGCCCACAGGTTTGGAGGAAGATCTGGGAACCCCCTTGGGGTTGGCAGTGTGGGGAAATAAAATTTGTTACCCTGGGACACTATGTTGAGGACCCATCGAATGTTGGTGATAGAAGCCAAGTTTTTTGCATGGGAGGCAAGTTTTCCTCCTAGGGGCACAAGCAGGTGGGCAGAGGTAAGAGGTGGAGTTGTGAATTCTTTCCAAAGGGGATGGCTTAGCACTCCCTGTTTTAGAAGTGGAGGTACTCCATTGCTTAGATCTCTGCATACCCAGAGACTGTTGTCTGGAGGGTCTGATTCCCCTAGGTCTAGTCTGAGGTGGCCTTGAGGGGGCTGGAAAGGACCAATGTTTTGAGGGGCAATGCCTAGTGAATCTTGGGAGGCTAGACTTGCAAAAAACTTTAACTCTCTGCATAGACTTAAGCTTTTTCTTCCATCTTTTTTAAAACCTCTTCTGCTTTGGTGCCAAACAGATTGTCTTGGTTCAGTGATGCGGCCAATAATTTTGACTTGACATGGTCTTGCAAGGTCTGTTCCTTAAGCCAAGCATGCCTTCTAAGTTCAGAACCTCTAACTGCTGCCCTGCAGGATGCTTCTAGGGTGTCAAAGCCACATTGCAAGGTATGCTTACTAACTTGGCTTGCAGAACGCATAAGCTCCTGTAATTCTTTATTTTCTGCACAGTGAGCGAAGGTAGATAGTTTTTGTTTAATAAGTTCTGTAGTATGTTGCTAGTACTTCAGCATGTTTAACTGACAATTTAATGCTCTAATGGCAAGAGTTGCAGAAGTGTATACTTTTTTACCCCATCTGTCTAAAGCTTGGATGTCCCTATCCGAGGGGGTGGGATTCTTAGCTGTGGTTGTTACTATTCCCTTAGGTCTTTGGGAGATGACCTCTGGGTCAGCAGTAGGACTTTTGAAAAGGAATTTGTGAGAGTCAGGGACTCTGTAGTACCTGTCAGGTTTTCTAGGAGGAGCAGGAGGTAGAGTATCAGGAGTTAGACTGGATTCCATAAAAACATCATCCACAACATCGAGAGCAGGAGGAATAGCTAAGGGTCTGTGCTGTGGTAAATCCAAAATTCCCTGATTCTCATTTTGGACTGTGGATAATCCCAGCATTCCCAATGGAAATGCTCTCTCAAGGTATGTAGGGTTTCACCGAAAGAAAAATCCTCTGGAGGAGAGGCAGAAGGAATGGATTCCTCTGCAGCTGAATTGTCATAAGCAGATAAGGGCATATCTTCATAATCAGAAACCACAAAGTCGGACTCTTGGTCAGATAAAGCTGCTGGGGACAAGTCTCTCTTCCTTTTAGCAGGGGTAGGCCGGCTTCCACTAATCAGCATGATAAGGTCTTCTGCCATTTTAAACATCTGAGATTGAGGCAAGGAAGCAGGCGCTTGAGTTTGGGTTGTCGGGCTTTTAGGCATAGTTGGTACTCTGGGCCTTAGAAACTCGGCAGTTTTAGAAAGAACTGAAGACGTGAAAGAAGTTGTCGGTTTGTGTCAAACATCGGTGGTGCAAAGAACTTCCTCAGAAGTCAGTGCCTGCAGAGCGGCTCCGGATCCATCCAAGGTAGAGCTATCCTCAGGTTCTGTAGTCAAAGAAGAGTCTTGCGGCATACCGAAGTCCAAATGGGTCTCGGTAGCAGCCTGTGAATCCATCAAAGCGAGCATCAGGGGCTGCGAAAGCGCCTCACTGAGTACTGGCGAACTGGCGACCAGTGTAACAGAAGTGTCATTGGCAGTTTTGGACCTGTGCGGTCTGTCACTGTCTTGATCCTTACGTTTTTTCGGAAGATCAGTAGTCGGATGGCTTACCAAAGCCATTTCGGAGTACAGAAATCGAAAGCGAAAGTATTTAGCTATGATAAGGGCCCAACGACATACAGTTCGGGCGTTGAACAAAGCACAAAACCGGCGGCGAGGGACGTCATGGTCTGGGCCTAAACAAGTAACACAGCAAGAATGGAAATTTCGGTGTGATACTTGCTTTCCACAGGAAAGACAATTGTTAACTTTTTCTGACATCGGTTAGAGCAACAAAAAAGGATCCCCAACGGGGGTACTTAGCTTTAGAAGACATCAACTTCAATTTCGGAAATGAAAACTCAGGTAGCGGCTGACTGGAACATGTGCGAACTGCTTCTGCTTCGGACTCCTTGGCAAGAAAGACTGATGTAATGGCGTCAGCTGCCTGTTTTTATACCACTGACGACCGGCCATCAGTCCTGGACCGACAGCCTCTGATATTCGGGCTGACTGAGGGCTACCCCTGGCAGGATAAAGTACAGTTGTGTACACTTAACATAAATGTAGATGTTCGAGTGTATTCACTGTTGCAGTCATTACATTTCGGTAATCCTGCTGGCAGGTTGCCCTCAGTCGGCCTGAATTCCAAAGTCCTGGGTCCTGCGTCGGCTGCTGTCGCCCCTTCCCTGACGTCAGGTAGTCAGGGGTATAAAAGATGCGGCCGACACCATTTTCTTTACTTTTTCTTGCCCCAGATGTCAGGTGCTCCCTAAAAGGGTAGCCAACATTTTATATATATATATATATATATATATATATATATATATATATATATATATATATACACACACACACACACACACACACACACACACACATACATATATATATATATATATATATATATATTTATAAATACATGCACGAATATAAACTTTACCTTTCTCTAAAAGCAAATACACCACATAGGATGTATAAATCAAAGAAGGAAAGATAGGGTCCATCAGAAGAAAGGGGGATGGCGGGTGGGAAACCTGGACTGCAACAGTGAATACACTCGAACATCTACATTTATGGTAAGTGTACACAAAGTACAGTTTTGTACCTACCATAAATGTAGATGTTCGAGTGCTAATACAGCTGCAGTCATAACAGATGGGTTCTCCTGCCGTCAGGTGGGTCCTCGGTCGGCCGAATTCCAAAGACTAGGTCCGGCGTCGGTTGTCGTCGCTTCTTCCCTGACGTCAGTGCGACAGGGGTATAAAGGAACCAGCCGACGCCATTTTCTTCAGTTTTTCTTGCCCCAGATGTCAGGTGCCCCCAGAAGGAAGGCAATACATAAATTTGTGTAATAATGCAGTGTAATATAATCAAAATACAGTAGTTGCAAGCAAATACATCATAAATGAATACCCCAATCAGGTTGTATGAGGATGTGTTAGCCTATAGGCCTGTCCCAAGAGCCAAAATGCCTTGCAAGACTGCAGTGGCAAAGCCTGCTCTAGATTTGGAGTATAATGGTAGGTTGTAGTGCTTGGAGAAGGTATGCACAGAACTCCAAGTGGCTGCTTCCAAAATATCCTTGGTAGGAACACCTCTGAGGAAGGCTGCAGAGGTAGCTGTGGCCCTGGTGGAATGAGTTCTAATGCCTGTAGGCACAGTTTTGCCATGAAAGGAATAGCAAAAGCGTATGCAGTGGGCTATCCATCTTGAGATTGTCTGTTTGGAAATTGGCTTTCCTTGAGCTCCTACCGCATAGGCCACAAAGAGCTGTTCTGATTTTCTGAAAGGCTTTGTTCTGTCCAAATAATAACGCAGTTGTCTGTGGATGTCCAAGGAATGTAGTAATCTCTCCCCTTTGTTTTGAGGATTAGGACAAAAAGTAGGTAAATGTATGGCCTGATTAAAAGCTACCTTGGATGCCACTTTAGGCATAAAGGACGGGTTGGTTCGTAAGGAAACTCTGTCCTGATGGAAGATGATAAAAGGCTGGACAGCCATGAGAGCCTGTAGTTCTGAAACTCTACGAGCTGAGGTGATAGCCAGAAGGAAAGCTGTTTTCCAGGACAAATATTGCAAATCTGATGAGGCAGCTGGCTCAAAGGGAGGCAAGATCAGTTTTTCCAGAATGAAATTAAGATCCCAAGCAGGTATTGGTTGTTTCCTTGGAGGTCTTAAATTCTTAGCCCCTCTGAGGAACTGTCTTAAGAGAGGGTGAGAGATTAATGGTGGATCAGTGTTGTATTCTGCAGAAATGGCTGAGGCATGGATTTTGATGGATGAGGAAGAAAGCCCACTGCTTAGCAGTTCAGCCAAATATTGTAGTATTTGAGGTAAATTCAGTTTTCCAGGATCCTGGCCCTTTTTCTCATTCCAGACACAAAAATGTTTCCATTTTGTGGAGTAAGCTTTTCTAGTTGATGGCCTTCTGGCCTCCAATGACATCCTGCACCTCCTTGGAGAGTAGGGCCTGCTGTGATGCTAAGGAATCTTCCATGCGGCTAGATAGAGTGTTTTTAGCTGGCTGTGAAGAGTTTTGAAGCTGTGCTGAGTCAGAAGAAGAGGTATTAGAGGCAGGGTCCATGGTGGGGAATGCGTCAGGCTCCTCAGGAGTGGGTACCAGTGTTGCCTTGGCCAGTCCAGAGCAATGAGGATCATCTTTGGTCTGTCTGCTCTGGTCTTCAATAGAACTTTGGGCAGCAGAGGAAGAAGTGGGAAGGCATAAACTGTCATTGATGTCCAACTGAAAGAGAGCGTCCACTCTCCAGGCCTTTGGATGGAAGATCCTTGAGCAGAATTTTGTCAATTGATGATTTTTGTGGGAGGCAAAGAGATCTATGTCTGGCCTTCCCCATTCTTGGATTATTTCTGTAAAAACTTTTGGATGCAATTTCCATTCGTGTGGCTCTGTCATATTCCTGCTTAGGTTGTCTGCCAGCGTGTTTTCCTTGCCTGGCAAGTACTGTGCTTGTAGTTCCATTTGTAAGTCCATGGCCATGTTCCAAAGTGACATGGCCAGTCTGCATAGGGGGTAAGAATGTGTTCCTCCCTGCTTGTTTATGTACCACATAACTGTGGTGTTGTCCGTTCTTATCAATAGTTGACCTGGTTGTAGAATATCCTTGAAAGCTATAATAGCATTTATTACTGCTAGCATTTCTTTTTGATTGAAGTGAAGGTGCTGTTCTTTTTGGGACCATTTGCCCTGAATGCACCAATCTGTCATGTGCACCCCCCAGGCGTAGTCCGAGGCGTCTGTTGTGATGACTTGATTTGCTTGAGGCTTGCTGAATGGAAGGCCTGTGTTTGTTTGACATGCTTGAGCCCACCACAGAAATTCCTTTTGCAGACATGGAATTAGTGGTATTATTGTTTCCAAACTGTGGCTGTGTTGAGACCATATGTTTTTCAGGTACCATTGTAGTTTCCTCATATGCAGCTTTGCACATGGGATTAGTAAGATGCAAGATGCCATGAATCCCAGAGCCTGCAAGATTTTCCTTGCAGTCAGCCTGGTGCAATTTGCTAGTGTTCTGAAGTATTGAATTAGTTGCCCCTGCTTCTCTGGCATGAGGTAGGCCATCTGGGTGTTTGTGTCCAAATTGGCACCCAGGAAAATTATCTTCCGAGAGGGTATTAGCCTTGATTTCCTTTTGTTGACTGTGTATCCCAGAGAGTTCAATAACATTATTACATAAGCCAGATGTTTCAGAAGAATGTGCTTGCTGTCCGCTTGGATCAGGCAGTCGTCCAAATAGGGGTATATTTGTATCCCTTGTAGTCTGCAGTAGGCAATTACTGATGCCAGGCATTTCGTGAATACTCTGGGTGCAGTAGATAAGCCAAAGGGCAATGCAGAGAATTGATAATGGGTTGAACCTGCAAGAAATCTGAGGTACCTTCTGCAATTTTGTCTGATTGGGACATGCAGGTATGCCTCCTTGAGGTCCAATGTTACCAGCCAAGACTCTTTGCCCAGCATGGGAAGAAGTTGCTGTAGAGTGAGCATCTTGAATTTTGGTGCAGTAGAAATGTGTTTAGGATGGATAGATCCAAAATAGGTCTCCAATCTTTTCCCTTCCTTGGCACCAGAAATAGCCTGGAATAAAACCTTGACCTTGTTCATGCGTAGGTACCTCTTGAATAGCTTTCATGTTTATGAGATCTGTAATTTGCCTTTGTGCCTCTGCCCTTTGATTGTGTGGCAGGTTTGGCATGCCTCTCATTTTGGAAGGGTGTGAAAATGGAATTTGTAGCCTCTGTTTATAATGTCCAGGATCCATTTGTCCTTTGTGACAATATGCCAATTTTTTGAAAATAATGCCAGCTTTCCTCCTAAAGGGGCTGCCATTTGAGACCTGGTTGGCATGCAAAGGGGAAAGTCATTGGGTTTGCTTTCTGAAAGATTGCAAGTTGTCCTCACCACCTCTTTGTGTAGGAGCTTGCCATTGTCTGCCTCTAAACGATCCTTGGGATTGTCCTCTGCCCCTCGGGCGCCTGTATCTGCCTCTTTGGGGTCTGTCTGTGGCAGGAAAGGACCAATTTTTGGAAGGCCAATTTCTACTAAAACGTGGGGGTTGAACCTGTAGGAATTCTTTCACAGTTTGCATTGATTTAGCCTTTTCCTCCATTTTCCTTAATACCTCCTCAGCATTAGCACCAAATAGTACATCCTTTTGAAGAGGGGCGTCTAGTAATTTAGCTTTGACATGATCAGGCAAGGCTTGTTCCTTGAACCAGGCATGCCTACGTATGACTGATCCTGTAACAGCAGCTCTACATGAGGCCTCTAGAGCATTAAAACCACATTGTAAGGTATGCTTACCCACTTGTTCTGCACTATCCATCAAATCCTGCAACTCCTTCAAGTCTGGTTGTTCAGGTTGTGACATTTTACTTTTCAATTGTGATAACAAAAACTGTTGGTATTTTAGCATATGAAACTGACAGTTTAAGGCCCTCATGGATAAGGTAGCCGAGGTATATACCTTTTTTCCCCCACCTTTCTAAGGATCTGGAATCTCTCTCGGAAGGCAATGGATTTTTAGCAATGGAGGCCTTAACTCCCTTGGGGCCCTGTGAGATGGTTTCTGGGTCAGCAGCATGGCTTTTGTATAGAAATTGGTGTGAGTCAGGGAACCCTGTAGTACCTGTCAGGCTTAACTGGAGCTGGAGGTAGAGAGTCTGGGTTAAGGCAGGCCTCCAAGTAAACATCATCTAGGATGTCCAAGACAGGAGGTATAGCCAGAGGCCTGTGCTGAGGAAGCAAGAGAAATTCCCCGAGCCTTTTCTTGGAATCTGAATAGTCCTGGCCTTCCCAGTGGAAGTGTTCCCTTAAGGTATGTAAAGTTTCCCCAAATGAGTAATCCTCCGGGGGGGATACAGAAGGGATGGACTCCTCCGCATCAGAGTCTTCAAAAGGGGAGTAAGAAAGTTCCTGATCATCAGAGTGCTCTGAAATAATGGAGCCCTGATCAGAGGAGGGGGAATCTTCCTCCACTCGAGGCCTTTTGTCCGGAGGGGGCTGAGAACCTCTGATAAGAGTAATTAAATCCTCAGCCATTTTAAGCATCTGTTTCTTCGGCATGGGGCCTGGAGATGGGCCCTGTGTAGCTGGTCTCTTAGAGTGCATGGTTGCTTTAGACTTTGTGAAAGCCTTGATGGAGAAAGAAGAGGAAGGTCTGAAGACACCTTGAGTGGAGGTGGACCTGTCCACATTCTGAGATTCAACGCCAAGAGTGGCTTCGGTATCTGCAGTTGGGGTGTGGGCCGAGGAGCCTGCGACCTCGGGTACAGGAGACACCGTCAAAGAAATGTTATCGGTGGTCAGGGGCTGCGTAGACGCCTCGCTGAGAACCGGACCACGTGTTGGCGGCTTTGGCGTGGTGTCGGTAGAGGCCGCGGACCTCGTGTGTCGGTCCTTGTCTTTGCGGTTTTTTTTTAGACAAAACCGGAGTCTGAGTATCCGACAACATAGTATAGTTAAATGCTTTCCCAAACTAATGCTGGGCGAACTCCGCCCGACGCTTAATAGTGTGTTTGTTAAATGTAGCACAAAAGCGACAGACCGAGACGTCGTGGTCTGGGCCTAAACAAGGTATACAGAGGGAATGGAAATCCTTATGCGGTATTTGCTTCCCACAAGAAATACAATTAACTTTGTCTAACATCGGTCTGAGGCAAGAAAAGTTTCCCCAGCGGGGTACTTAGCTTTTAAGAAGACTTCGGTTTCCAAATTTTTGTAATATCAGGAGCTGGCCGACCGGCACTTGCGAACTGCTTCTGCTTCGGGCACCGCGCGGCAAGAAAGACGGAAGAAAATGGCATCGTCTGGTTCCTTTATACCCCTGTCGCACTGACGTCAGGGAAGAAGCAAAGACAACCGACGCCAGACCTAGACTTTGGAATTCGGCCGACCGAGGACCCGCCTGACTGCAGGAGAACCCATCTGTTATGACTGCAGCTGTATGCACGATGAACATCTGTACTATGTTCTTCGTGTTTCACTGTTGCAGTCATTATATTTGGGTAGAGTCCCAAAGCTATGGTTGGGAGGCTGGAGCTAAACAGCATTAGGAGCGGCTATGAGGCCCTGCAGAACTGCAGTGGCAAAGCATGCCCTGGATTTAGAGTAGAGTGGCAGATGATAGTGCTTTGTAAAGGTGTGGACTGAACTTCAAGTAGCAGCCTCTAAAATGTCCTTGGTTGGTACTCCCCTGAGAAAGGCTGCTGAAGTGGCTGCAGCTCTGGTTGAATGTGGCCTTCGGCACTGGCTTGTCATGGTGTAAGTAGCAGAAACGAATGCAGTGGCCTATCCACTTTGAAATAGTCCGCTTTGAGATCGCCTTTCCTTGTGATCCTGCAGCATATGCCACTAGTAATTGCTCTGTCTTTCTGAAAACATTTTGGTTCTGTCCAAGTAGAATCTAAGCTGTCTGTGTACGTCCAAGGAATGCAGAATTCTCTCCCCCTTGTTCTGTGGATTTGGATAAAAAGTTGGCAGATGAAGAGTTTGGTTAAGAGCCACACTGGACACCACCTTAGGCATAAATGTTGGGTTTGTCCTCAGAGAGACCCTGTCTGGATAAAAAATGATAAAAGGTTCCACAGCCATGAGTGCCTGTAGCTCTGAAACTCGTCTTGCAGAAGTTATTGCGAGGAGCAGAGCTGTTTTCCAAAATAAAAACTTTATATCAGCAGTAGCAGCTGGCTCAAAAGGAGGCAGGGTGAGTTTTTCCAAGACAGAGTTGAGGTCCCATGCAGGCATTGGTGATATCCTTGGAGGCCTTAAATTTTGAGGTACTGCTTTAATAAGGGATGAGAAAAGATTGGTGGCTCTGTATTGTAAAGAGCTGAAATGACAGAGGCATGCATTTTGATAGATGAAAAAGATGGGCCTTTGTCCATCATCTCAGTTAAGTATTGCAAAATCTGAGGAATATTTGGCACAGCTGTATCAGTTCCTTGTGCCTGGTTCCAAGCACAGAATCTCTTCCATTTTCCAGCGTACGATTTTCTAGTACTAGGCCTTCTGGCTTCCAAAATGACATCCATCACAGCTTTACTGAGAGGTGTGTTTTGTATGACTACATTATCCGCCATGCTGCCAGGTTTAAAGTCCTGATTTGGCTGTGCAGGATCTGATTTTTTGCTGGGACAGTAGATGAGGTATTTGAGGTAAGGTCCAAGCTGGGCATTGAGACAAGTTCTTTAGTATTGGATACCAGTACTGGTGGGGCCAGTCTGGGGCAATTACTATCATGTTTGGCTTCTCCTGTCTGACCTTTAGGAATACCTTGGGGAGGAGAGGCAATGGGGGAAAGGCATATACTGATAAGTTTTTCCAGCTGAAAGATAGGGCGTCCACTTTCCATGCTTGTCTGTGATAAATCCTTGTGCAGAATCTTTTTAGTTGGTAGTTGTGAGGGGAGGTAAATAGATCTATGTCCAGGCATCCCCATTTGCTTGTTTGTCATGCTGAAGACTTGTGGATTCTGCTGCCACTCATGGGGATTCATAAAGTTTCTGCTTAGTTCGTCTGCCAGAGTATTTTTCCTTCCTGGCAGGAATTGTGCCTGCAGATGTACTTGGTAAGTCATTGCTGTGTCCCACAAAGTCATGGCTAGTCTGCAAAGGGGGTAAGAATGTGTGCCCCCCTGCTTGTTTATATACCACATGACCATAGTGCTGTCGGTCTTTATCAGTAGTTGTCCTGGATGAAGTAGGTCCTTGAAGGCTGTCAGGGCATTTTGAACAGCTAGCATCTCTTTTTGATTGATATGTAGATACATTTGGTTTGAGGCCCATGTGCCCTGAATGCATCTTCCTGCCATGTGGCCCCCCAGGCATAATCTGATGCATCCGCTGTTAGTGTCTGCCTGGCTGGGGGTAATGTCAATGGCTGTCCCTTGTTTTGGTGACAAGCCTTTGCCCACCATTGAAATTCCTGTTGCAGGCAGGGAATGAGAGTAATCATAGTTTCCAGGCTGTGGCAATGTTGAGTCCAAACACTTTTTAGGTACCATTGTAGTTTCCTCATATGCAGTCTTGCATATGGAATTAGTAGGATGCAGGATGCCATGAAACCCAAAGCCTGCAGAATTTTTCTTGCAGATAACTGGGCCTTGGTTGCCAACATTTTGAAATAGGTAGTCAGTTGCCTTTGTTTGTCTGGCGTGAGATAAGCCATCTGGGCAGTTGTATTTATGCTTGCACCCAGGAATATTATCTCTTGAGAGGGTACTAGTTTTGATTTCTTTTCGTTGACTGTGTACCCTAGACATGTTAGAAGTCTTTTTACAAATGCCAGATGCTGTACAAGAATGTCCTTGTTCTCTGCTTGAATTAGACAGTCGTCCAAGTAAGGATATATTTGTATTCCTCTTTGTCTGCAAAATGCAATTACTGGTGCCAGGCACTTTGTAAAGACCCTGGGCGCAGTAGAGAAGCCAAAGGGCAGTGCAGAGAACTGGTAATGCATTGAGCCAGCCTTGAACCGGAAGTATCTTCTGCATATTTGTCTGACTGGGACATGCAGGTATGCCTCTTTTAGGTCTAAAGTCACAAGCCAAGCGTTCTTGCCCAGCATAGGCAGAAGCTGCTGCAAAGTCAACATCTTGAATTTTGGTATATCCAGGAATGTGTTCAGAATAGATAGGTCCAGTATTGGCCTCAAGGCCTTGTCCTTTCGGGGTACTAAGAACAGTCTTGAGTAAAATCCTTGTCTCTGCTCTTGCTCTGGTACTTGTTGAATGGCCCCCATGTCCATGAGGGTTGAGATTTGTTTTTGTGCCTCTGCCCATTGATTTTTTGGCAGATCTGGCCAGCCCTTTGCCTTTGGCAGGGTATGGAAATCTGCCTCTTTGTCGCCTGTCTGACACGGGAAAGTACCAATTCTTAGAAGGCCAGTTCCTGCTAAATCTGGGTGGCTGTACCTGTAAGAAATCCTTCACTGTCTGCATAGATTTAGCTTTAGCCTCCATTTTCTTCAACACCTCTTCTGCCTTAACACCAAACAAAGTATCATGCTGTAATGGAGCATCCAATAATTTTGCTTTAACATGATCAGGCAGAGTCTGTTCCTTTAACCAAGCATGCCTTCGAATGACAGATCCTGTTACAGCGGCCCTGCAAGAGGCCTACAGTGAATCATAACCACATTGCAAAGTATGTTTTCCCACTTGTTCAGCTGCATGCAATAAATCCTGCAATTCCTTGTTCTCAGAACATTCAGAATTTGTCAACATTTTCTGTTTTAACAGAGACATTAAGTATTGCTGATATTTAAGCATATGAAACTGACAATTTAAAGCCCTTACAGCCAAGGTAGCAGAAGTGTAAACATTTTTCCCCATCTGTCCAGTGCCCTAGAATCTCTATCTGAGGGGACAGGGTTTTTGCAGAAGCAGCCTTGACCCCTTTGGGACCCTGAGAAATAGTTTCTGGGTGAGCAGCAGGGTTTTTATATAGAAATTTATGAGAATCTGGAACCCTGTAGTATCTGTCTGGCTTAACAGGTGCAGGAGGTAAAGAGTCGGGAGACAGGCCGGACTCTGAAAATACATTATCTACAATGTCGACAACAGGTGGAATAGCAAGAGGTCTGTGCTGAGGTAGTAAAAGAAAGTCTCTGAGCCTTTTCTCAGAATCTGAATAATCTTGGCTCTCCCAGTGGAAATGCTCCCTCATGGTATGCAGGGTTTCCCCAAATGAGTAATCCTCAGGAGGAGAAGCTGAAGGAATAGATTCTTCAGCATCAGAATCCTCATAGGGAGGAATAAAGTGTCCCTGTTCTGAAGAGGAGTCAGAGGAAATGGAAACCTGATCAGAGGAATCATATTCAGTATCTTGCCTAGGCCTCTTATCAGGAGGGGGATGGGAACCCCTGGTCAAAGTAATTAGGTCTTCGGACATTTTGAGCATCTGTTTCCTAGGCATGGAAGTCTGTCCTGGAGAATGCTGTACTTGTTTCCTTGTCTTTAAAACTGTTTTAGTCTTTGTCTTGGATGCTGAAGTTGGCTTGATATAAAGCTGCGTAGTTCTGAAAACACCCTCAGAAGCCGATGCCTGCTCAACGGCTCCGGACCCATCTGAGGAATTAGTTTCCGAAGGCCCAATACCTTGAGTATCCAGAGCCCTAGTTGTCTCCACGTGGGAGTCGGAGGTGGCCTGTGGCTCTGAGGTAGCGGGTGTCAGGGAATGCGAAAGTGCCTCACTGAGAACCGGCGACTGGCCTAGAAGAGGCTTCGTCATCGGTTTTGGACCTCGGATGCCTGTCCTTTTCTTTTTCCTTGTGTTTTTTTATGAACTCCGGTCGTCGGTTGTTCCGACGACATTATGTAGTTAAACCTTCAGCCAAAGTAATGAAAAGCAAAATCGTACCGATGCTTAATAGTGCGTTGGTTAAATCTAGCACAAAACCGACAACTAGCAACGTCGTGGTCAGGGCCTAGGCAAGGAATACAGTAAGAATGAAAATCCTTATGAGGTATTTGCTTCCCACAAGAAATACAATTTCTAACTTTTTCTGACATCGGTCTGGAGCAAGAAAAAAGTTTCCCCAATGGGGTACTTAGCTTTATAGAAGACTTCGGATCTCAAATTCAATTTCAAAAATCTCAGGAGTCGACCAACCGGCACTTGCAAACTGCTTTGCTTCGGGCACCGCGCGGCAAGAAAGACTGAAGAAAATGGCATTGGCTGCATCTTTTATACTCCTGGCGCACTGATGTCTGGGAAGAGGCGACCGCAACTGACGCCGGACCAAGACATTGGAATTCAGGCCAACTGTGGGTAGCCTGCCAGCAGGATAACCCAAGTGTAATGACTGCAACAGTGAAACATGATGAACATCTCTTCTTGCTGAAGTAATTGCTAGAAGCAGAGCTGTTTTCCATTATAATAACTTTATAGCTTTTCCAACACATAACTGAGGTCCCATGCAGGCAATGGTGATCTTCGAGGAGGCTTTAAAATTTTGGCTCCTCTAAGATACTGCTTTAGTAAAGGATGAGAAAAAATTGGTGGCTCTGTATTGTAATGAGCTGAAATGGCAAAGACATGGATTTTAATTGATGAGAAAGGTAGTCCTTTGTCAAGTATCTCAATTAAGTACTGCAATATCTGAGGAATATTTGGTTCTGCTGTATCAGTTCCTTGTGCTTGATTCCAAGCACAGAGACTCTTCCATTTGTCAGCATAAGATTTTCTAGTACTAGGCCTTCTGGCTTCCAAAATGACATCCATCACAGCTTTACTGACAGGTGTTGTTTGCATGACTACATGATTAGCCTTGCTGCCAGGTTCAGAGTCTGTAGTTGATTGTGCAGGATCTGATTGTTTTGCTGGGACAGTAGTTGTGGTCTTTGAGGCAAGGTCCAAGCTGGGTATTGAGACAAGTTCCTTAGGATTGGGTACCAGTATTGGAGGGGCCAGTCCGGGGCAATTAGTATCATCTTTGGCTTCTCTTGTCTGACTTTTAGGAGGACCTTGGGGAGAAGAGGCAGAGGAGGAAAGGCATAAACTGATAGGTTTTTTCAACTGAAGGATAGGGTGTCCACTTTCCATGCTTGTCTGTGATAAGTCCTTGTGCAGAATCTTTTCAATTGATAATTTTGAGGAGAGGCAAATAGATCTATGTCTGGGCACCCCCATTTCTCTGTTATCATGCTGATTACTTGTGGATTTAGTTTCCACTCGTGAGGATCCATAAGGTTTCTGCTTAAATCGTCTGCCAGAGTGTTTTGTTTTCATGGCAGGAATTGAGCTTGAAGATTTATTTGGTAGGTCAAACCTGTGTCCCACAATGCCATGGCTAATCTGCAAAGGGGGTATGAGTGTGTGCCCCCTTGCTTGTTTATATACCACATGACTGTGGTGGTGTCTGTCTTTATCAGTAGTTGTCCTGGATGAGGTAAGTCCTTGAAGGCTGCTAGGGCATTTTGAACAGCTAGCAGCTCTTTCTGGTTGATATGCAGATGCATTTGTTTTGGTGTCCATATGCCCTGAATGCATCTTCCTGCCATGTGGGCCCCCCAGGCATAATCTGATGCGTCTGTTAAGGTTTGGCTGGCAGTGGGTAGAGTGAAGGGCCATCCCATGTTTTGGTGACATGCCTTTGCCCACAATAGAAACTCCTGTTGCAGGCAGGGAATGAGAGGAATCATTGTTTCCAGACTGTGAGAATGTTGACTCCATAAACTTTTTAGGTACCATTAAAGTTTCCTCATATGCAGTCTTGCATATGGAATCAGTAGGATGTAGGATGCCATGAAGCCCAGAGCCTGCAGAATTTGTCTGGCAGAAGACTGGGTTTTTGTTACCATCAGTTTGAAGTAAGTAGTCAGTTGCCTTTGCTTGTCTGCCATCTGGGCAGTTGTATTCAAGCTTGCACCCAGGAATGTTATCTTTTGAGAGGGTACCATTTGTGATTTCCTTTTGTTTATTGTGTACCCTAGGCATGTTAGAAGCCTTTTCACAAACGCCAGGTGTCGAAGAAGAGTGTCCTTGTTCTCTGCTTGAATGAGACAGTCGTCCAAGTAAGGATATATCTGTATACTTCTTTGTCTGCAAAATGCAATTACTGGTGCCAGGCACTTTGTAAAGACCCTGGGCACAGTAGATAAGCCAAAGGGCAGTACAGAGAATTGGTAATGCATTAAGTCAGCCTTGAATCTGAGGTATCTTCTGCACAATTGTCTTATTGGGACATGCAGGTATGCCTCTTTTAGATCTAAAGTCACCAGCCAAGAATTCTTGTCCAGCATAGGCAGAAGCTGTTGCAAAGTCAGCATTTTGAATTTTGGAATGTCCAGGTATGTGTTCAAAATCGATAAATCCAGTATTGGCCGCCAGGCCTTGTCCTTTCTGGGTACCAAGGACAGTCTTGAGTAAAAACCTTGTCCTTTTTCCTGTTCTGCTACTGTCTGAATGGCCCCCATATCCATGAGGGACGTAACCTGTTTCTGTGCCTCTACCCATTGATTTTTTGGCAGATCTGGCCAACCATTTGCCATTGGCAGAGTGTGGAAATGGAATCTGTATCCCTGTGATACAATGTTTAGTACCCACTTGTCCTGGGTTATTAACTGCCAATTTTGAGCAAAAAGTGCTAATTTTCCCCCTATGGGTGCTGCCAAAAGATAAGTGCTTGGTGTAGGCAGAGGGAAGTAATTGGGATTGCTTTCTGTAGGTCTGTGCTTTATCTCCTCCAGATTTGGAGGTGGAAGCACCTCATTGCTTTGACCTGTATGAATCTTGCGCCTGGTATCTGGAACCCTTAGGGCGTCTGGATTTGCCCCTTTGAGCTCTGTCTGACACAGGAAAAAAACAATTTTTTGTAGGCCAGTGTCTACTGAATCTTGGTGGCTGCACTTGTAAGAAGTCTTTAACAGTTTGCATAGACTTAGCTTTGTCTTCCATTTTCTTTAAAACCTCTTCTGCCTTAATACCAAACAGAGAATCATGCTGTAAGGGTGCATCTAGCAATTTAGCTTTAACATGATCAGGTAAATTTTGTTCCTTTAACAAGGCATGCCTCCTAATCACAGATCCAGTAACTGCGGCCCTGCAGGAGGCCTCTAAGGAATCAAAACCACATTGCAAAGTATGCTTTCCAACTTGTTCAGCTGCATGCAATAATTCCTGCAATTCTTCATTTTCTGCACATTCTGAAATCAACATCATTTTCTGTTTCAGCAATCCCATAACATGTTGTTGGTACTTAAGCATATGAAACTGACAGTTTAAGGCCCCGATTGCCAAGGTTGCAGATGTATAAAACTTTTTTCCCCATCTGTCCAGTGTCCCTGAATCTTTGTCAGAGGGGGTAGGATTTTTTTGCTGTTGAGGCCTTAACTCCCTTTGGACCCTGTGAAATAGTTTCAGGATCAGCAGCAGGGTTTCTAAATAAAAATGTATGTGAGTTAGGGACCCTGTAATATCTGTCAGGCTTACTGGCAGCCAGAGGTAAGGAGTCAGGGGTCAAGCTTGACTCTGAAAACAACATCATCCACAATGTCTAAAACAGGGGGAATGGCTAAAGGGCTGTGCTGAGGGAGAAGGAAATCCCTGAGCCTCTTTTTTGATTCTGAGAAGTCTGGACTTTCACAGTGAAAATGCTCCCTCAAAGTATGCAAGGTTTCTCCAAATTAATAATCCTCAGGAGGAGATGCAGATGGAATAGACTCCTCAGCATCAGAATCCTCATAGTGAGGTATAGATAATTAGTGATCAGAAGAGGAATCAGAAAAAAATAGAAACCTGATCTGAAGATTCATAATCAGTGTCTTGCCTACGTCTTTTATCTAGAGGGGGATGGGTACCCCTGATCAAGATAATAAGGTCTTCAGCCATTTTGATCATCTGTTTTTTAGGCATAGAGGCCTGTGCACGTGGCTCATGCGTCGGTTTTTTAGTTTTAGAAGTTGCTTTTGTCTTTGGTTTTGCAGCTGTCGTCGATTTGATATACAAATGTTGAGGTCTGAATACACTCTCAGAAGCTGGTGCCTGCTCAGTGGCTCTGGACCCATCCAAGGGAGATACATCCGTCGGTCCAATACCTTGAGTATCTTGCGGCATGCCGGACTGCACATGGGTGTCGGTAGAGGCCTGCGACTCGAAGGTAGCGGGTATCAGGGGCTGCGAAAGCGCCTCACTGAGTACTGGCGAACTGGCGACTGGCTTAGGAGAAGCTTCGTCTGTTTTGGATCTCGACTGCCTTTTTCTGTTCTTTTCCTTGCGTTTTTTTATGTACTCCGGTAGTCGGATTGCTATCTGACGACATTTCTGGGTAGTTAAGTCGGTTTCAATAATACTTTGATGCAAAAATATACCGACGCTTAATAGTGCGTTGCTTAAATCTAGCACAAAACCGACAGCCAGGCACATTGTGATCAGGGCCTAGGCAAGGAATACAGTATAAATGGAAATCCTTATGAGGTTTTTGCTTCCCACAAGTAATATAAATATTAACTTTTTCTGACATCGGTAAAAAGCAAGAAAAAAAATTCCCCAAGGGGTACTTAGCTTTAGTGAAGTCTTCGGTTCTGAAACTCTAACTCGAATATTTCAGTAGTTGGCCGACAGGCACTTGTGAAATGCTTCTGCTTCGGGCACCTCGCGGCAAGAAAGACAAAAGAAAATGGCGTCGGCTGCATGTTTTATACCCCTGACGACCTGACGTCATGGAAGAGGAGACGGCAACCGACGCAGGACATGAGACTTTGGAATTCAGGCCGACTGAGGGCAACCTGCCAGCAGATTACCCAAATGTAATGACTGCAACAGTGAAACACGAACATCTATGGTTACAGTAAGATTTTACACAACTTTTCTGTGTCCTTCTATTCACTTGCTGCAGTATTCTTTACTTGAGGGAGAATACCAGAGCTCAAGAGGGAAGGGAGAAGGAAGAAGCAGAGGAATTCTCTATGAAGCCATGTAAAATGGCTTTAGGAAAACTGGTTCTAGATCTGGAGATGGCATCCAGCTTGTGATGTTTGGTAAAGGTATGAATAGTAGACCAGGTGGCTGCTTCAGGGATGGCATGGTTATCCAATCCTTTGAAGAATGCCTCGGATGAAGCCATGGCTCTGGTAGAATGGACTTTCACAGGTGCAGCAAGATCCTTTCCATGGTGATTGTAGCAAAAGGATCTAGTGCTAGAAATCCAAGAAGAGACGGTCTGCTTGGATGCAAGAAGACCCAGAGCCCTGGGGAGAAAATTAATGAAAAGCTGTTCAGATTTTCTGAGGGTCTTTATCGTGTCCAGGTAATATCTCAGTTGTCTGTGAACATCAAGGGAGTGTAGAATCCTCTCATTGTAATTTTGTGGAGAGTGGAAAAAGGTTGGTAGTTGAATAGATTGGTTTAGGGATAGCTCGTTAACTACCTTGGGCATAAAGGAAGGGTTTACTCTCAATGATACCCTGTCCTTATGAAAAAGACTAAGAAGGGGAGGAACTGCCATCAAGGCTTGGAGTTCCGAGACCCTTCTAGGTGAAGTCAGTGCTAGTAGCAAGACAGTTTTCCACAAGCAATGTTTGAGGGAGGCAAAGGCTGCAGGTTCAAAAGGGGGCAATTTCAATTTCTCTAGAACAAATATAGGTCCTAAGAAGGAGAACTAGGTTTCCTGGGAAGCTTAATGTGGAGGACACCTTTAAGAAAATGTTTTACCTCAAACCTGGATTCCAGAGGAGGGGATAACGGCAGACAAGCAGAGATAGGTGATATGTAGCATTGACTGACGAATAAGCCAGGCCAGCTGAAAGCAGTTCACACAAATATTTCAGAATCAGTGGTATTCCCACTGCCAGTGGGTCTTGGTTCTTAGAGACACCGTAGTGAAAATCTATTCCATTTGGAAACGTAAGACTTTCTAGTGTTGGGTTTTCTGGCCTCCTGCAAAACCCTGAGCACATCCTAAAAGAAAAGATGTCTGAACTGAATTAGAATCCTATCCCCCACAGTGTCAGCTGCAGTGTTGACAGGTGTGGATGTACAAGGGATCCTCTGTTCTGTGTGAGAAGGTCCACTCTCTGGGGTAACTTGTGGGGATGGCCCTTGACTAACTGCAAGAGAAGGGGGAGCCAATGCTTTGTTGGCCAAAAGGAAGTCACTAGCAAGACTTTTGTTTGAGCCTGCCTGATTTTGAACAGGACTTCTGGTATTAGAGGAAGGGGAGGGAATGCATATAGTAACATCCCCTTCCACGAGAAGTAGAGGGCATCCACTTTCCAAGCCAGAGGACTTTGGGACTCTAGCACAGAATTTTGGAAGTTGTCTGTTCAAGGGAGAGGCAAATAAGTCTATGTGTGGAGTACCTCACTGGTGGACTATGTCCAGAACAATATGAAGCATCCATTCGTGGGATTGGGTCCAGGACCTGCTTTGAGAATCTGCCACAAGGTTCCTGTCGGAAGGAATGAGAATCTGCCACAAGGTTCCTGTCGGAAGGAATGTACATGGCCTGGATTGTCATGTTGTCTTGATACAGGAATTCACAAACTAAGAGAGCTAGTTTGCACAGGAGGTAGGATCTGGTCCCCCCCTGCTTGTTCAGATACCAGAGTACAGTTATGTTGTCAAACAGTTTTAGTACACCTGGGCAAAGGAGGTAATGGAAGGTTTGTAAGGCTAGGAGTAATGCTCGCATCTCCCTTACGTTGACGTGTTCCCTTTTCTGTGAGAGACCATGTTCCTTGGACTGTAAATTTGCCCAGGCCTGCTCCCCAGCCAAAAATCTGGTGTGTGTGTGTGTGGTGTTTGTTGTGTGTGTGGTGTGTGTGTGTGTGTGTGTGTGTGTGTGTGTGTGTGTGTGTGTGTGTGTGTATAAAGTTCTTGGACTGGGTCTAGGGGGTGAAGAGGTAGGGCTGGGTTTAGTTGTACCTGCTGGATCCACCAGAGAATTTTCCTCTTCAGGCATGGGATGAGGGGTATGAGGTATTCTAGTGGAAGTGTGTGTTGGGTCCAGACAGATCTGAGGAACCACTGGAGTTTCCTCATGTGCAGCCTTGCCAGGGGTACCATGGGTATGGTAAGGCCATGAAATCTAGAACCCTGAGAAATTCCCTGGCCATGATGTAGTTTAATGGGAGAAGTGATCGAAAGAAGGCCTGAAGGTCCTCTGCCTTTTGGGGTTGTAGAGACATTTTTATTATGTCTGTTTGGATTCGGCATCCCAGAAAAGTGTGGTCTAGGGATGGGGTGAGAGTTGATTTTCTAAAGTTTAGAGTTAACCCTAGATTTCCCAGGAGAGTAATGGTTGTCTATAGGTTCTGCTGAAGAACCTGAAGATTTGGGGCCTGTAACAGCAGGTTGTCCAGGTATCGAAAAATATGGATACCCAGAAGCCTGCAGTGAACAATTACTGGAGCTGTAGAGAGGCAAAAGGGCAATCGCTGAGAACTGAAAATGCCATGAACCCACAGAAAAACGTAAAAACTTCCTGTACTTGGAGTGAATGGAGATGTGGAGACAGGCATCTTTTATGTATAGAGATGCTATGTATCCCTGTGGGAGAAGCAGAGGAAAATGGGTTTGTAGTGCTAGCATTCTGAAGGATGGAATCTTTAAGAAGGTGTTGAGACAAGTCTAGGACTGGTCTCCAGGGGCCATCCTTTCTCAGCACTGGAAACATTCTTGGATAAAATCCTTTTCCTCTGGAGGTGCAGGGAACAAACTGAATGGATCCCTGCTGCCACAATTCCAAGAGGAGACCTGGGAAAAGATAAAGTTGTTCCCAGGGAGGTTGTGGGATGCCCCAAAAGGTGGGAGAGGAGTGCAAAGCCATAAAATATACTTTCTGAGTTAAGGAAAAGACCCAGTTGTCTTGGGTAATGGTTGCCAAGTCTTGAGAGCCGGAGGGAGAGGGGGGTGGGGGAACGTTTGCAGGGTGGTCACATAATCCTTGCTCTGTCCTGAAAGGACTGTTTTTATTGGGGAAGTGCCACAGGAGCCCTAGTCCTCTGTGTTCTCTTACGTCCCCTAGAAGCTTTGCTTTGTTAGTGTTGAGAATGGCTGTGAACAAACACAGGCTTGGAGGGAAACTTCCTGTGGAACCTGGGCACCAGGGACACTAAAAGGTGCTTTAACTCTGAGTTCCTTAAACTTTTCTTGTAGGATTTTGAAAAGGGCAGCTGCAGCTGGCCCAAACAAGGCTGTACTGTCCAGAGGGGCATCCATTAATCTGGATTTGAAATTGTCCTGCAGTGGCTGAAGTCTAACCCATGAGAATTTTCTGAGTACTGCCCCTGTAGCAGCTGCCCTCAGCAGCATCCTAGCTGCATTTGATGGAGTGTCTTTGTACTTGGGGGGAAAAGCTCCTAAAATATTAAGGGCCAAGAGCTTTCTCTCAGAATCTGGGAGGTCTGAGATGGCAGAAGTTGCTTGAGACATAAGTTTTAGGGAGTATTTAGTCATATGTGTCAGTTAGTTGATTGCTATGAAGGCCAAAGTGACTGAAGTGTATGCCTTTTTCCCCCCAAGTCTTTCAAGGGTTCTATTCTCCTTGTCCATTGGAATAGTGAGGCAGAAGGGAGCATCCTAGAAAGCTTGACAGTAGCAACAGAGATGACTGCTATGTCTGCAGCCGGGCACCTGAAAAGAAATTGACAGTCCTCAGGAACTTTGCGGTCTGGCTTCTTGGGAGCTGGAGGAGGAGAGTCTGGTTTTAGGATGCATACTGGAAAGCATCCAAAAAGCCTGGACGTACCACTGGCACTGCAGAAGAGCTGGGAAGGTCCATTTATAAAAGTTAATAACACTTTTTCCAGACATCTCAGATTTGGGAGGAATCCCAATTCAAGTGCTTACGCATTTTCAGGACGGTCTCCCCAAAGGACATTTCCTCCATGGGATAGTCTGCCCCTATTGACTCCTCCTCATAGGTTCATAGGTTGGTACTAGGCTATCGGCCCTAGGGCCTATACAAGTCTAGCCATAACAATTCCCTGGCTATTTCTTCCCACACTATTTACTTCCCTGGACCCCTTGTCTAGCAGAGCGACTGACGTGATCCCTGGGGTGAATTTCCTTTCTCCCATCCAATCATCAAGGTTCCTTTTGAAGAGGGCCAAAGAGGTGCTCTGCTTAACATGTATGGGCAGTCTATTCCAGAGTCTGGGGAGTCTCTGGGTCAGGAACCTATCTCTCCAGCATGTTTTGTTTATTGTGATGACCAGGTTTAGATCCCTGGAGCGTGTGGCTCTGAGGGATTGGGATTTCTTTAAGTGTAGCAAGTCCAACAGCTCTGGGTTTGACATGGCCTTGTATGTTAAGCAGAGATTGCCTCGGAGTAGACGATATGTGACAGAGTATAGCTGGAGTTTTTTAAGGCGGTGAGCGTAGGGCATCTGCTTTAGGCCTGTGATTCTTTTAGTGAGGTATTTCTGCGGCCTTTCCAGTTGTTGCAGATGTCTTGAGAGGTACATACCAAATGGGGCGTTGTATTCTATAATGGGTCTAATGAGGGATGAGTACAGTGGGACAATGACCTCCTTTTTTCTGGATGAAAAGCCCTTAGTGATGAGGTGTGCCACATAGAAGGACTTCCTGACTGTTGTGGCTCTGTGGTTATTGACGGTGAGACCACTGTCCACCTGTGTCCCTAAGTCTCTTATCACACTTTCGGTGTTTAATGTACTGCCACCTATGTGGAAATTCACGTGTACATGTTTTTTCCCAAAGGGGATAACCATACATTTCTTGGCATTGAGCTTGAGCCCATGGCTCTGGCACCAAGCATCTGTTTCTGTAAGGCCCTTTTGTAGAGTATCAACATCATTTGGGGATTCAATAATGGCTCCCAGTTTGCAGTCATCTGCGCACTTTGTTAGCCAGAGTCCCTTAGTGTTGGCCTGTACGTCAGAGAAGTAGATGCCAAACAAGAGAGGTCCCAGGACTGAACCCTGAGGTACTCCACTTGTCACTTGTCTGGAACTGGATTTGGAGTCAGCTACTTTTACAGTGTGGGTTCTGTCAATAAGCCAGTTGGCAACCCATCGAGTGACGTAGGGATTAATGCCTGCTTAGTAAGTTTATCTATGATTCCAGACTGGGGGATGGTATCAAAGGCCTTGGCAAGGTCCAGATAGGCTCTGGAGACTGATTCGAAGAAGTCAATCAGGTTCAGGAGACAAGATTGGCCCTCAGTGGAGATGTATTCCTTGGGGAGGGGATTGAGTAATTTACAGATTCTTCTTCATCAGAAAAGGATTCATCTTAAAGAGTCTGGGTCCCTAGCCCTTTTCTGGGGAGGCTGAGAGGCTGTGGTTGGGGCAGGCTGAGAGGTAGGTTGCTTAAGAGCCATGAAGGCTGAAAAAGACTCAGAGAAGGCCTGACAATCTGCAAGAGCCTCGTGTGTAGTGCAGACATGCTTTGTCTTCTGTTTTTTCTTTCCTGGAGAGTATATTTTGTAATGTCAGTGGTTCGGATGAATGCCTATGTTTGAAGGATTCAGGATGGGGTGGACCAGTAGTAGATGCTTGTGGTAAATCCCTAGGTTCCTCAATGCATTTGAGCCTGGGTTCCACTTCGACATCCAGATCGGACGCCTGTTCCACATCTTGTGACGTGTTCACGGCAGAAGTCAAGGCAAACTCTTAAGTGGGTTCGGCCTGTGACTCCATGCCTGGAATCGGATGTGCCTCTGGGTCGATGAGCACCTTGGGAGATGCATCAAATGGGTGAGGTGCAGGGGAAGGTGTAGGCAGAGGTTTCTTAGCCTTATGCTTTGATGGTTCGGCTTCAGGCCTTGAGGAACCCTCCATGCACTTGGTTAATTTTAGCTGTTGATTTTCAAATACAGAGCTAGTGACGAAAGCCTGCTTCTAAGGGTCTTAGGAACGAGCAACTGGCAGATACTGCATAAAATGGTCGTGGTTGGGGCCCTAGGTAAAAAGTACAGTTTTGTACCTACCATAAATGTAGATGTCCGAATTGGATAGCATCTGCAGTCATAACAACTGGGTTGTCCTGTCGTCAGGCAGCCCTTCAGTCGGCCGGATTCCAAAGTCCGGGTCCGGCTTCGGCTGATGTCGCACTTCACCCGACGTCATCTCTGTTGGACTTCGGGTATAAAAGCATCAGCCGACGCCATTTTCTTCAGTGTTTCTTGTCCCAGATGCCAGAAGCCCTATAGAAGGCTAAAAATTTTGGATAGATGCCAATGTTTCCAAAAGATAGAGGTAAACACAAAAATAAGCATGTATGTACATAAATACAAACAAATACACCATGAAAGAAATCCCCCCACTAGCTAGCTATTAGGAGGGTAAACACCCTAGGAGTACCACAGAGGGGAAGGAGGGAGGGTAATCCTGACTGCAGATGCTATCCAATTCGGACATCTACATTTATGGTAGGTACAAAACTGTACTATGTCCTTCATGGATGCATCTGCAGTCATAACAACTGGGTAGAATACCATAGCCAACTAGGGAGGAGGATAAAGGTAAATTATGGTGTGTTTAGGATCCCTTGCAGAACAGCAGTGGCAAACCCTGCTCGGGATCTGGAATATAGAGGTAAATTATAATGCTTGGCAAATGTATGCACGGAGGTCCAAGTAGCCGCCTCAATAATGTCTTTGGTAGCCACTCCTCGTAAGAAGGCTGTGGTAGTGGCTGTTGCCCTTGTAGAATGAGGTCTTATGTTTTGTGGAATTGGCTTTCCATGGAAGGAGTAACAGAATCGTATGCAATTTCCTATCCATTTGGAGATTGTCTGCTTGGAAATAGCTTTTCCTTCCCTTCCTGTTGCATAGGCTACGAAAAGTTGGTCAGTCTTTCTGCTATTTTTTGTTCTGTCCAAGTAGTAGCGTAGCTGTCTATGTACATCCAAGGTATGCAGTATTCTTTCCCCTCTGTTTTGTGGGTTGGGAAAGAAGGTAGGCAGGTGGATTGCCTGGTTTAAAGACACTCTGGATATCACCTTAGGCATAAATGTAGGATTAGTCCTCATGGACACTCTATCTTGGTGGAAGATTAGAAAGGGTTGCACTGCCATTAAGGCCTGTAGTTCTGAAACCCTCCTTGCTGAAGTAATTGCCAGTAGGAAAGCAGTTTTCCATGACAGGTGTTGTAGGTCTGCTGTTGCTGCTGGTTCAAAAGGTGATAGTGTCAATTTTTCTAGCACAAAGTTCAAGTCCCAAGCTGGCAATGGTGGTTTCCTTGGAGGTTTTACATTCTTGATTCCTCTGAGGAACTGCCTGAGCAAAGGGTGTGAAAAACAGGTGGATCAAAGCTGTATTCTGCTGAAATAGCTGATGCATGAATCTTGATGGAGGAGTAGGACAGGCCTGAATGAAGCAGTTCGGCCAGATACTCCAGAATGTTAGGCATATCTATGTTTGATACATCTTTTCCTCTTTCAGAACTCCAAATGACAAACCTTTTCCATTTCCCAGCATAATTCCTTCTAGTTGAAGGCCTGCGTGCTTCAAGAATAATGTCTTTAACTCTTTGTGAAAGTTCTGTATTAGCAGCTGCTATGTGATGTTCCATGCAGTCAGTTGCAGCGTTTTAGGTTTGGATGCATGGTGCTGAAGTTGTTCTGAGTTAGCATCAAAGGCATCAGAATTGGCCACATATTGTTCCGAGACATGCTCCTCAGTAGTGGGTACCAATGCTGTCTTGGCCAGTTTGGAGCTATCAGGATTATCCTTGGACGTTCCTCCTTGATTTTTAGAAGTACTTTGTGTATCAAGGGAAGAGGTGGGAATGCATATGCTGTTAGGCCTTTCCAGCTGAAGGAGAGCGAGTCCACTTTCCATGCTAGTGGGTGGAATGTCCTTGTGCAGAATTTTTTGAGCTGGTGATTGAGAGGTGATGCGAATAGATCTATCTGAGGCATTCCCCATTTCTTCGAGATGGTCTTGAAGATATCCGGGTGCAGCTGCCATTCGTGGGCATCCGATGTGCTCCTGCTTAACATATCTGCTAGAGAGTTTTCTTTTCCTGGCACAAATATTGCCTGTAACTGGATGTTGTAGTTGAGTGCCAGGGTCCACAGCTCCAAAGTCATTCTGCATAGGGGGTAAGAATGAGTGCCTCCCTGTTTGTTGATGTACCACATGACTGTGTTGTTGTCTGTCCTTATCATCAAGTGGTCCTCCTTGAGAAATGGTCTGAACTTTTGGATTGCCAGTTTTACTGCCAGCATTTCTTTTAGGTTGATGTGCAGGTGAAGTTGGTCCTGTGTCCACAATCCTTGTACGCATTTGTCCAGCATATGCGCCCCCCATCCTAGGTCTGAAGCATCTGTTGTGATGGTCTGGCTTGCTTGACCCTTGCGAAAGGGCAGGCCTGGGTTTGACTGGCATGCCTGAGCCCACCATAGGAACTCCTGTTTTAAGCATGGTATTAGTGGGATTTCCGTTTCTAGGCTGTGTCTGTGTTGGGACCATAAATTCTTTAGGTACCACTGTAGTTTTCTCATATGTAGTCTGGCAAATGGAACCAAGATTATGCATGATGCCATGAAACCCAAGGCCTGCAGAACCTTTCTTGCTGTTAACTTGTTCAGTTTTGTTAGTGCCAAGAAGTAAAGAGGGAGTTCTTTTGTTTTTCTGTAGTTAGGAATGCCATTTGTCTTACTGTGTCCAATTCCGCTCCCAGGAAAGTCCTTGTCTGGGATGGTATCAGTCTTGACTTTTGTAAATTGACTGTGTATCCCAGTGCTTGAAGCAAGTAAATGACCCTTTGTAAATCTGTTGTCAGCTTGCTTTTGTTGTCTCCTTGTATCAGGCAGTCGTCCAGGTATGGATAAATTTGAATTCCTGTAGTCTGCAATGGGCGATTACTGATGCCAGGCATTTTGTGAATACTCTGGGCGCAGTAGATAAGCCAAAGGGCAATGCTGAGAATTGATAGTGCTCTGATCCTGCAAGAAATCTGAGGTATCTTCTGCAGATTGGTCGAATGGGGACGTGCAGGTATGCCTCCTTGAGATCTAGAGTTACCAGCCAACACTCCTTGCCCAGCATGGGAAGAAGTTGCTGTAGGGTCAGCATTTTGAATTTTGGGACAATGATGTAAGTATTCAGGGTGGACAGGTCTAGAATTGGTCTCCAACTTTTTTCCTTTCTTGGAACTAGGAATAGTCTGGAGTAGAACCCCTTTCCTTGCTCTGCTGTTGGCACTTTCTCCACAGCTCTCATGTTTTCTAACTCCATTATCTGTTGTAGAGCCTCTCTCTTTTGATTTGGAGGTAGATTTGGCATTCCTCTTTTGTCTGGTAAGGTGTGGAAGTGGAACCGGTAACCTTGATCTATGGTTCGTAAAATCCACTTGTCCTTTGTTATGTGGTGCCAGTTTTTTGAAAATAAAGTTAGCTTTCCGCCTAGAGGAGCTGCTATTTGTTCCCTGGTAGGCGGGTTTAAGATTAAGTCACTGTGGCTGTGTTGATGTAGTGGCAGGTGTGGAGTCTGTGCCTCTGTTGTTACCTTGCCACTGTCGTCCTCTGTAGGCACCTCCTCTGGATTGATTTCTGCCTCTGGAACGTCTATTCCTGCCCCTTTGAGGTCTTGTGGAGTCAGGAAAGGACCAATTTTTGGCAGGCCAGTTCCTGCTAAACCTTGCGGGTTGAACCTGCAAGAAATCTTTAACTGTCTGGACTGATTTTGCCTTTTCTTCCATTTTCTTCATAACCTGCTGGGCAGGTGTACCAAACAAACTTGTTTTATCCATAGGAGCATCTAGCAATTTAGATTTAACATGATCCGGTAAAGCTTGCTCCTTTAGCCATGCATGCCTTCTAATTACAGTGCCAGTCATGGCTGATCTAAATGAAGCCTCCAGTGCATCATAGCCACATTTTAAAGAATGGTTACTAACTTGCTGTATGTTATTTACCATTTCTAATACATATTTCTTATCAAGAGATTCATCAGTGGTTAGCTTTTTAGTTAACTGATCAAGCATAAACTCTTGGTATTGTATCATGTGAAACTGACAGTTTAAAGCTCTAGCTGAGAGAGTGGCTGAAGTGTAAACCTTTTTACCCCATCTGTCTAATGACCTTGCTTCCCTTTCAGAAGGAACAGGGTTTTAGCTATGGTCGCTGCTACTGCCTTGGGACCCTGGGATATAGTTTCGGCGTCTGCAAGACGGGCCTGGTAAAGGTGGTGATGAGTATCTGGCACCCTGTAAAACCTGTCTGGTTTGGCAGGGGCTGGGGGTAAAGAATCTGGAGCGGAGCAGACATCATTGAAAGCATCATCCACCACAGAGAGGACAGGAGGTATAGCTAAGGGCCTGTGCTGTGGAAGGTGCAAAAAGGTCCTAAGTCTTTTCCTGGAGTCTGAAAAATCCTGTTGCTGCCATTGGAACTGTTCTCGCATGGCATGCAAGGTTTCCCCAAAGGAGAATTCTTCTGGTGGGGAAGCAGCTGGAATGGATTCTTCAGCATCAGAATCTTCAAAATTGGAGAAAGGAGCCTCTGGCTGGTCAGTTATGTCTGATTCATCAGCAGAATCATCAGAGGACACTGGCTCATGGGGCTCTGCCCTAGGTCTCTTCTCTGGGGGCTGAGAGGCCCTGTCTGGGTGAGATTGAGATCCTCTAATTAATGAAATTAAATCTTCTGCCAAAGTAAGCATTTGGGAACTGGAAGAGGGCCTGGTTGAGGGGGGTTTAACAGGCACTGTTTTAGTAGTCTTGGCTGCTTTAGCCCTGGCGAAGGCCTTAATGGACATGGCTGCTGGAGGCCTAGCAGCACCACGTGCTGGGGTAGAGACATCCAAGGGAATAGTGTCTGATAAGTCAGTGGTAAGCACCGTGGTGGGTAAAATTTCTGAGGCCGATTCAAGAGTGTTAGCAGGGACCTCAGTTGTAGAGATAGATTCAGCTGTATTTTGATCAGTTTTCTCGGTTTCGCCGAAACCGAGACACTCATGCGTTTGCTTAACCATGGTTTCGGCCGAAACCGCGGACCGCGAGTGTCGGTCTTTTCTTTGCGTTTTTGGCAGAATGCGTAGTCGGAGGATCCGACGGCATAATGTACGCAAAATCAGAACCGAAAAACTGTTCTGCAAACTCCGACCGACGTCTAAGCGTGTCGGTTGAAAGAAGCACAGGACGAACAGGCTGCTACGCCGTGGGCTGGGCCTAAGCAAGGCAGGCAGTAAGAGTGGAAATCTTTATGAGGTATTTGTTTCCCACAGGTTAAACAATTATTAACTTTTTCTGACATCGGCTGAGGCAAGAAAGAGTCCCCAACGGGTACTTAGCTTTAGAAGTCTTCGAAGTAGTATTCGGTAGAAGTAATCTCTGGATCCGACCGACCGGCACTTGCGAACAGCTTCTGCTTCGGGCGCCACGCGGCAAGAAAGACTGAAGAAAATGGCGTCGGCTGATGCTTTTATACCCGAAGTCCAACAGAGATGACGTCGGGTGAAGTGCGACATCAGCCGAAGCCGGACCCGGACTTTGGAATCCGGCCGACTGAAGGGCTGCCTGACGACAGGACAACCCAGTTGTTATGACTGCAGATGCATCCATGAAGGACATCAGACACTGGGTATGGCTGTCTTTACGTGGAATTTGTCTT
This sequence comes from Protopterus annectens, assembly GCF_019279795.1. Classification (NCBI taxonomy): domain Eukaryota; kingdom Metazoa; phylum Chordata; order Ceratodontiformes; family Protopteridae; genus Protopterus; species Protopterus annectens. Next base: position 1,192,939,534 of record NC_056747.1, on the reverse strand, counting down.
TCACACAGGCACTTGCCCTTCATGGATGACTTAACAAAATAAGAACAAAAAAAAAAAGAGTCTCCCCAATGGGGCACTTACCTGAAAGCAGAAGTCGGAAACACTGGAAACTGTACAACCGACAGTTGGATATGACATTCTGACTGGTGGCAGAAATGTTTTGGTGATGGTATGTGCGTAAGTCCATTTTAAGGCCTACATCTGACTGCAGCCGACATCAGACGTACCACATACCCTACACTGGCAAAAGACTTTTGTATACTTGCCGATGTTGGGTGCCTTCTGCTGGGGGTATCCCTCAAGTAAAGAAAACTGCAGCTAGTGAATAGAAGGACATTTTTGAAAATACTATGTCAGTTCTCTGTAGACATATCCTATAACTCATATTACAAAATTGCTTAACTGTGTGCTAGCGATATTAGTAAAGAGATGAACCTCTAACTTATTTATTAAACATGTAAAATATATATATATATATATATATATATATATATACACATATATAATCAACACTTACTTTGTACTTGGCAAATAAATTATTACCATTACTTCACTTTAACGACCCAATAAGCTTGTTTACCTTTTCCCAACTGGCCCACTCGTTCCACCTGAAGGCCTCAGATTTGGATCCCCCCCAAGGTGAGATCATCAGTCTCCCCTATCCTGGGACACACTAGATCCTGGCAATGGCAAAACTCTTTTGACCCATTCACTCGCATAGCAGAGCTTATTAGGACTCAGAGTTTGAGGTGAAGAATACACAAATCTCCTCCTGGAGAACAGTCATTTGGCTCATTTGTTTCTCAGTTCTATGCTCATCAGCCTTCTCTCTCCTAGGAGGTTAGAGTGCGATGGTAAGGAGTGGACAAGTCAGGTATGCAGACTAACCTTCACCAGTCTCTGCAGCAGCAGATTCTGTTTCTCTGAAAGAGCACATCTACAGTACTGTGCATTAAGCCACCATATTTTAACAGCCTGAGCTTTACTATGCCCACTACTGCCAGAAATACATCCACCTTCCAGCAGAAGTACCTAATGCAGAGCACCAGTGCTGCCTTCATCCCCTCAAGATGGGACAGCAGGCTATGGCTACTCATTTCCCCATTCTCCATGTCCAGTCCCTGCAGTGCCTGTGCTACTAGCTGAACATAAATCACCTGGGTAATGATGAAAGCTTCACTGCTCTACCCCATAGGGCTGGGATAGCATTACAGTTTTCTTGAACTGCACCCAAAAAACGTCTGTGTACTTGAAAAGCTCAAACATCTGTGACACAGGAGAAGTAACAGACATGTCTCACATCTCTGGGAGATCCAGTACAAGAAAGACAAAAATCACAGACAACTGTTTTATCTAAAACCAACGGCTGACCTCAAAATAGCCGAGCTGGTTTCTTTGATAGCTGAAGATCTGATTGTTTTGTTGCTCAGTTAATAAATAATATTCAGCAAAATTACAATCTACTTAAAGGGAAAAGAGGCATAATGGCTATGGGTCTGTGCTTGAAAGGAATGGTCTCTAAGCATTTGTTAGTTAAACAAAGACTTCATTTGCAGACTGGTAGAATACTTCTCTGGTTTACAATGTCATCTTATTTCTCAACACCAAAACAAAAGATAATTTTAAATTTGCAGTTCTTATGTAAAGACAAATATGGTGTGACCTGGTACATAACCATCCAACTCTAGCTTTCAGCTCCTGCAGCTCTAAACTATGAAGCCACAACTGTGGATGAACCTTGTTAAACAACCTGAAATTCAGGCACAACTCCTTTTCAAGTATGGGTCAAGGCAATTAACAAAAAACATCTGGTTGCCTTTTTTTGAAATCTGTCTACTAGCATGCACATTTTGCAGTGCATTGCAGGGACATGGCCAAAATACATCATCACAAATATATAAAAATAAATGTAAAAGTCATACATAAGGAAACAGAAAATTATTTCAAGTAGTTCACAACTTACTAACTAACTGTCTCATTTCAACACCCTTACAAGAAAATACTGAAGGAAAACTGGAACTCCTCTCATATGGTCATAAAAATATCCCCGGCAGGTCAAAAGAAAATACACATTCTTAAAGTGTGCAAGTTCAAAAACTCATTAATTATGGAACTCCTTGATTTCCTTTCCATGCAAACACAAAACAAGAAATCCAAATACTACTACAGAACTGGAACACTTCCTAATATTCTGCACAATAAAACAAAATGAACAAGATGATTTGTGCGGGAGGGCTGCACCTCCACATACCTCTCAGCTGTCCAGATTTTTTGCTTCATATTTTTCGCCCATTTTTTCATAAAATTGTGGTTTTCTGGCAAATTAGTGCAAATCATTAAAGACCGAAGTTAGAAAATAATGACAGCCTTCACACCCTTCAGAAAATTCATGCTAATGCTAAATCTGTTATTCTATTAAATTTCTAAGTTTGTAAGAGCAACATTTAAAAATTGTCCCACTTATTTAGGGCTTTGTCCAGACTTCTTGAACTAAGAGGTTGAAAGGGATGCCTCCCTATAACCCCTCTGTGAGGGCTCAGTAACTGAACTAATTTCAAGGCTGCACTGCTCAGACATTTGTCTTCCAGTAAAACCAAACATTTCCTTCACATCGACAGCAGAGCAACCTCTGCACTAATACACATAGTTATGAGGAGCGAGGAAGTGATTTAGGCCCTTGATTTTCTTAGTAAGAAAGCATTGTGGGTATTCAAGCAGTGTCAAATGTTGGGAGAGATGCATCCTGAAGGGGGCATTATACTCAATAATCAGCCTAATCAGCCTGATAAGTACAGAATACAGTGGAATGATTACACACCTGGAAATGGATGCCATACCCTTAGTAATATGCAGTGATCGAAGGGCAGTTTGTTCAAAGGACTTTTCCATATAAAGGACACTACACATAATGCACATTAACTCCTTCCCTACAGAGGCTACAGTTAGCTCTGAAAAACAATACTTTAAATTACTCATCACTGTCAGATCCTACAACACTCAAGTTTTTATAAATATACATTCAGTGATAAGCTTAGTTGCAACCAGGCAAAAGGGAAATCAATTAACAAATAGTTAATTCTTCACATAAACTTCTTTCCACTGAAAAGAAGGATTAATCTGACCGTGTTTTCCTATATCTTCTTAGAAAAAGTAAAACCACTGCAAACTTAGTTTCACTTTACAAAATAAGGAAAACATCTGAACCACAATTCCTAAATAATATTAATGAGCAAATGTGCAATTTCATACAAATAAATTATGGAAATCCCACATCTCTTGTCTGGCCAAGCAAGCCACAACCCTATAACTCTTTACCCATTTTACAAGCACCATGCCATTAAAAAAGTCTCATTTCAGATTCAGACAGTATGACATTAACAACTCAGTCTCTTTCAGCAATCATACTACACTTTACCAAAACCATCAAAACCAACCATCACCTCCTTCACCCAACAAGAGCAGAAGAAAATGTTCACTGTTACATGGCTAAAATGACAAACACATCCACTTAAAGTCATATACTAACTCATCTAGTAAAAACAATACAACTAAGGAAGAGCACGGGTTCAGTTCTTTAACTTCCAACCATCAGAAAATAATGCAAAGCCCCTGTCAGATCAGATCTCTAAACTAGTATTCACAGGCACCATTCATTATCTCTGTAAATGTGATTAAAAAAAAGACAATCTTGTAGCTAATACAACTTCAAATACAAGTGAAACAATGACATCTTATTCAAAAAAGTATAGATGTTCAAGTATATTCACTGTTGCAGTCATCACATTTGGGTTATCCCTGCCAGGGTAGCCCTCGGCCGGCCAGAATACCAGAGACTTAGTATTTCTGCGTTGGTTGCTGTCGCTTGAGGACTGATGTCAGGTCGTCAGTAGTATAAAGTAAGGCAGCCGACGTCATTACATCAGTTTTTCTTGCCCTAACCTGTCAGGAGCCCCCAAAGTAGGAGGCCAGGTCTGGTGGAAGAACCCCACCAGAGGAAAATAAATACCAATATGTGTCCTGCAAAGAAAGGAGAACAACAAGAAAGAATGGTAACAAAAGGAGAAAGAGAAGAAAGTGGGATGAAGGGAGGGAAACCAGGACTGCAACAATGAATACACTCAAACATCTACATTTATGGTAAGTGTACACAACTGTACTATGTTCTCCATGTTTCACTGTTGCAGTCATCACATTTGGGTAGATTCCCAAAGCTGAGGAAATGAGTGGAGGCAGTCAAGGAAACTAGAGGCTGGCTAGGATGCAAACCCTGTCCTGGATTTGGAAGAGAGAGGCAGGTGGTAATGCTTGGTAAATGTGTGAACAGATGTCCAGGTGGCAGCCTCCAGGATGTCCCTGGTGGGGACAACTCTGAGGAAAGCTGCAGAGGTGGAGGCTGCTTTGGTGGAGTGTGCCCTGACCCCCTTGGGGGGGAGGCTTTCCATGCTGTTTGTAGCAGAAATGGATGCAGTGTGCTATCCATTTTGAAATTGTTTGCTTGGAGATGGCTTTGCCTTCTGCCCCTGTAGCAAAGTTAACCAGCAATTGATCAGACTTTCTGAAGGATTTAGTCCTGTCCAGATAGAATCTGAGCTGTCTGTGCACACCTAGTGAGTGAAGAATCTTTCTCCCCTGTTCTGGGGATTAGGAAACGAGGTCGGCAAATGAATGGATTGGTTGAGAGCCAAACTGGACACCACTTTGGACATGAAGGATGGGTTAAGTTCTGAGGGATACCCTGTCTGCATGGAAGATGATGAAGGGTTCCACAGCCATGAGTGCTTGCAGCTCAGAGACTCTTCTGGCTCAAGTGATGGCCAGAAGGAATGGTGTCTTCCAGGATAGAAATTTTAGCTCTGCAGAAGAAGCTGGTTTGAAAGGAGGCAGGGTGAGTTTTCCAACACACAATTAAGGTCCAAAGACGGTGTTAAGTGCCCTTCTAGGGGACTTCAAGTTCCTAGCCCCTCTGAGGAACTGTTTGATCAAAGGGTGTGAGAAAAGGGGCTGCTCAGTGGGAAAATGAGCAGAAAGAGCAGAGGCATGATTTTTTATAGAGAGAAAGAGGGACCACTGTGTAGAAGGTCAGCTAATTAATCCAGGATGAGAGGGATGGAGGGATGTGCCGTATTGCCCCGCTTAGCCTGGATCCAGGTGCAGAACCTTTTCCATTTATCTGCATAAGACTTTCTGGTGCTAGGATGTCTGGCCTCATGGATAACATCCAGAACCTGTTTACTGAGAATGGCAGACTGGTTCAGGGTTAGGGAATAAGCCAAGCTGTCAAACTGAGTGCCTGCAATTGGGGATGCATGAATTCCCCTTCCCTCTGGGTCAGGAGGTTTGGAATCTGAAGAAGATGCCATGGAGGTAGTGGGGACAGGCTGCACAGCAAGGGGTACCAGTGTTGTCAGGGCCAGTCTGGAGCTATAAGAATGGTCCTTGGTTTTTCCTCCCTTATTTTGAGCAGTACCCTGGGGATGAGAGGAAGGGAAGGAAAGGCACAGACTGAGGGACTGACCCAGGGGAATAAAAGGGCATCCACTTTCCAAGCCATGCAGTGATGCTCCCCGGTGCAGAATATGCTACGCTGATGGTTGGTGTGAAAGGCAAATAGGTCGACCTTCGGGGTTCCCCATTTCTGGGTTATTAGGGTGAAATTATTTCTTTTGAGCTGCCACTTGTGTGGGTCCAGAAGGTTTCTGCTTAATTGGTCTGCCAGGATGTTGAGAGAGCCTGGTAGGAATTGTGCTAACAGGTGTAGTTGCATGGAAGAGGCTGTGAGACAAAGGGTCATGGCCAACCTGAATAGAGGGTAGCAGTGAGTTCCTCCCTGCTTGTTGATGTACCACATCACAGTGGTGTTGTCTGTTTTGATCAGGAGAACCCCTGAATAGAGAAGGGGTTTGAAAGCTATCAAGGCGTGCTGCACAGCCATCATCTCTTTTTGACTGATGTGCAGGGGGATTTGCTGTGGGCTCCATTGGCCTTGTATGCACCTGCTGTCCAGGTGTGCTCCCCAAGCGTAGTCTGATGCATCTATGGTGAGAGTCTGGGTGGCGGGGGGTGGGGAGAAGGGCAGTCCCTTGTTGTGGGAGCATGCTTTTGCCCACAAAAAAAAATTCCTTTCTGACGCAAGGAATTATAGGTAGAAGAGTTTCCAGGTCTTGAGAGTGTTGACACCAAAGGCTCTTTAGGCACCACTGAAGTTTCCTAATGTGCAGTCGGGCATATGGAATGAGTAGTATGCAAGATGCAATGAACCCCAGAGCTTGCAGGATCTTCCTTGCAGTAAGCTGGGGCCTGGTGGCTAGTGGAGAGAAGTAGGCTCTCAGGAAAATTTGTTTCTCTGGTGTAAGGTATGCCATCTGGGATGCTGTGTCCAGACTTGCTCCCAGGAAGATTATCCTTTGGGTGTGCACCTGTTTGGATTTCTTTTTGTTGATTGTGTACCCTAGGGAGGTTAGTAGGGTCTTTACAAAGGCCAGGTGTTTGAGCAGTTTTTCCTGGCTGTCTGACTGAATAAGGCAGTCATCCAAGTATGGGTAAATTTGAATATTTCTTGGTCTGCAAAAGGCAATGCCCGGAGCCAGACATTTTGTTAAAACTCTGTGAGCAGTAGATAAGCCAAAAGGAAGCACAGAGAATTGAAAGTGTTGAGATCCTGCCCTAAAGCAGAGATATTTCCTGCATGATTCCCTGATAGGAATGTGGAGGTAGGCCTCTTTTAGATCTAGGGTGGCTAGGCAAGTGTCCTTGGAGAGTATGGGTAGAAGCTGCTGGAGGGTGAGCATTTTGAATTTTGGGATCACCAGGAAGGTGTTTAGAATGGATAGAACGAGGATGGGGTGCCAGGTGCCCTCTTTTCTGGGCACCAGAAAAGTCTGGATTAGAAGCCTTGGCCTATCTGTTCTGCAGGAACATGCTCTACTGCCCTCATAGAGAGCAGGGAATGGATTTCCTTTTAAGCCTCTGCCCACTGACTTGGTGGTAAATCTGGGAACCCTTTTGGGTGTGGAAGGAGAATTTGCATCCCTGAGACACAATGTTCAGAACCCAGTGGTCCTTGGTAATAGTGGCCCAAGTGCTTGAGTGAAAGGAGAGTTTTCCTCCCAAGGGTAAGTGAAGGTGGGCAGAGGGGAGGTTGGGAGGAGGTGAGTCATTGTGAGTTCTTACCATAAGAGGGTGGCTTAGAACTCCCTGGTTTTGAAGTGGAGGTAGTTCTCTGCTTACATCTCTGCATTTCCCTGGGGCTGCTGTCTTGGGGGGGGGGGGGTCTGTTTCCACAAGGCCTAGGCTGGGCTTGTTTACTCGCAGCAGGAAAAGACCAGTGCTTGGAGGGACGATGCCTGCTGAACCTACGGGGCTGGACCTGTAAGAAATCTTTAAATGTTTGCATAGATTTTGCTTTTTCTTCCATCTTTTTAAGACCTCTTCTGCCTTAGTGCCAAATAAGTTATCGTTGTGCAAGGGGGCATCCAACAATTTAGATTTGACATGGTCTGGCAGGGGTTGTTCCTTAAGCCATGCTCGTCTTCTAATGACAGATCCAGTGACTGCTGCCCTGCAAGAAGCTTCTAAGGCGTCAAAACCACTGTGCAAAGAGTGTTTGGTTACTTGACTTGCAGAATGCATTAAGTCTTGTAAATATTTAGATTCTGCCCAAGCAGGAAAGGAAGACATTTTTTGTTTAAGGAGTTCCAAGGTATGTTGCTGATATTTCAGCATATGGAACGAAAAAGTTTAGTGCCCTGATAGCAAGAGTAGCTGAGGTGTATACTTTTTACCCCATCTGTCCAGTGCTTGGGAATCCCTGTCTGAGGGGGTGGGATTCTTAGCAGTGGTTGCTTTAATCCATTTAGGCCCTTGAGAAATGACCTCAGGGTCTGCTGTTGGATTTTTGAAAAGATATTTGTCAGAGTCAGGGACTCTACAGTACCTGTCTGGTTTTCTGGGAGCAAGAGGCAGGGCATCAGGAGTCTAGCTGGATTCAAAGAAAACATCATCCACAACATCCAGGACTGGTGGGATGGCCAAGGGTCTGTGTTGCGGAAGATCTAGGAATTCCCAGAGTCTCTTTTTAGACTGAGGGTAGTCCTAACTCTTCCACTGGAAATGCTCCCTTAAAGTATGCAGGGTTTCCCAAAAGGAAAAATCCTCTGGGGGAGAGACTGAAGGAATAGAATCCTCTGCATCAGAGTCCTCATAAGTGGAGAGGGGTTGCAGGTCTTCATAGTCAGATGTATCAGATTCATCTGACTCTTGTTCAGGCAAAACTACAACTACAGTGGACAGATCTCTTTTCCTTTCTGAGGGGATAGCTTAGCTTCCCCTGGTCAGCAAGATAAGGTCTTCCGCCATTTTAAGCAGTTGAGACAGAGGCAAAGTAGCAGGCGCCTGAGAGTGGGTCGCCAGTTTCTTGGGTGTGGTTCGAACCCTGGGCCTAAGAAACTCATTTGTTTTTGAAAGAATGGTAGTCGCAAAACACATCATCAATTTGCGTTGAGATTCGGTAGTGCAAAGGACTTCCTCGGAAGCCGGTGTCTGCTCAGCGGCTCTGGACCCATCCAAGGTAGAGACGACTACAGGATCCTTAGTTGAAGAAGAGTTCTGCGGCATACTGGACTCCGAAAGGGCCTCGGTAGCGGCCTGCGAATCAACTGAAGTGGGCATCAGGGGCTGCAAAAGCAGCTCACTGAGGACCAGAGGACTGACAACTATCTTAATGGAAGTGTCATCATTAGGTCTGGACCTGTGCGGTCTGTCCCTGTCTTTATCTTTACGTTTTTTTCTGAATGTTGGCTGTCGGATGGCTTACCAAAGTCATATCGGAATTCGAGGACTGTAAACGAAAATATCTGGCTACAGTAAGGACCCGACTATGTACAGTAAGAGTGGAAGTCTCGGTGTTTTATTTGCTTTCCACAGGTGAGACAATTATTAACTTTTTCTGACATCGGTAAGTGAAAGAAAAAAAGATCCCCAACGGAGTACTTAGCTTTAGAAGACTTCAACTTCAATTCAGAAACGAAACGCAGGTAGCGACCGACCGGCACTCATGTGAACTGCTTCTGCTTCGGGCTCCATGGCATGAAAGACTGATGTAATGGCGTCAGCTGCCTTACTTTATACTATTCACGACCTGACGTCCGTTCTCAAGCGACAGCAACTGACGCAGAAATACTAAGTCTCTGGTATTTGGGCAGGCCGAGGGCTACCCTGGCAGGGATAACCCAAATGTGATGACTGCAACAGTGGAACACTAAGAACATCTACAAACAAATTAATTACGCATGCATACAAAAAAAAAAATAAAAAAAATTACTTTATACCTTACCAAGCCACCGCACCATCAACAGAAAATGAGAAGATAAAACTGCCAGCTAACTTGTATAACTTCCAACTAGTATACTACTACAAATGAAGATCATAATAAATACAATCACAGAGACTTATCCTTGCCCCTCAATCCTTAAGAACTTTCGCCACAACATATCTCCACATTTAAAGAAAGAAGTATATTCCAGATAGAGCCCACATCTAGTTAATATTCTGTCTGCTGATCACATTCCATTAAGGTACAAAAGTCTGAGTTTAACTGGATCTTGGTCTCTTCTGAGAAGCCTACTTTCTTACTTCATGCTTTGCTCTTTCAATGTGAAAATTACAGACCCTATTCAGTGCTTACAATGTCTCACTCCAACAGAAACAATTATGTGGAAAGCAGGATACATTACCTTAAACTGAGTTTTTTAACTGGCATTCCAACAATGCATCAAAAATGAGCTTGTTGTTGGATTAGTTGTTGTGGAGAATTATTGCCAAAATGACTACTACCTATTATGCACTTTTCACCTGACTTTCAAAGATGAGGCAAAAAAATAAGTTATGTACTTACCATAACGTTCCATCTGAGTTGTTGCTTTTCATTTGTCTTCAACCTGAGGGACTCTGGATCCGATGCTCGAGTATGCAGCCGAGTTGGATCCATGCCGGATCAAACTTCAAGCTCCTCCTCTACCCATAATGCCCTTGTCTCCCTCTTCCCCTCAGAGTTTGCTATAAATCAGCAGCATTCCAATCTACACAATATGCCTAAGTACAGTTGTGTACACATACCATAAATGTAGATGTTAGAGTGTATTCACTGTTGCAGTCATCACTTGTGGGTTATCCCTGCTGGGTAGCACTCAGCCGGCCCGAATACCAGAGTAAAGATTTTCCCTCCTGCTTCAGCTGCCGGTCGCCAGGGACTGACGTCAGGTCATCAGTAGTATAAAGCAGGTCAGCATACGCCATTACATCAGTTTTTCTTGCCCCCAACCTATAGGAGCCCTGCCCAGAAGGCCTGAGGAAGGCCAACTTGGGGGATGGCCATAGGTACAGATAGGTGTGAGGGAAACAGAGAGAAATAGAGGGGGAAGGAGACAGAGAAAACAGGACTGCAACAGCGAATACACTTGAACATCTACATTTATGGTAAGTGAACACAAGTGTACTATGTTCTTCGTGTTTCACTGTTGCAGTCCTCACTTGTGGGAAGATTCCTGAAGTTGAAGATAGGGTGGTGGATGGTAGAAGGGTAAGGGAAAAAAAAACTGCACTGCTCTAAGTAGGACCAATCATGCCCTGCAGGACTGCAGAGGCAAAGCCAGCCCGGGTTTTGGAGAAAAGAGGCAAATGGTAGTGTTTGGTGAAGGTGTGGATGTAAGTCCAAGTGGCAGCTTCTAGGATGTCCTTGGTAGGGACCCTCCTGAGGAAAGCAGTGGAAGTAGATGCTACCCTAGTGGAATGGCTTCAGACAGGTTTGGGAAGAATTTTTCCATGGAAGTGGTAGCAAAAATGGATACAGTTGGATATCCATTTAGAAATGGTCTGCTTGGAGATAGGTTTCCACTCTGCCCCTGGGGAAAAGCTGACCAGGAGCTGGTCAGTCTTTCTGAGAGGCTTGGTTCTATCCAGATAGTATCCGAGTTGTCTGTGCACATCCAGTGAATGAAGGAGTTGTCCCCCCCCCCTTCTGAGAGTTAGGAAAGAAGATGGGAAGATGTATAGCATGATTCAGAGTTATGTCAGACACCACCTTAGGCATAAAAGAGGGGTTAGTTCTAACAGACACCCTGTCTACATGAAATATAATGAAGGGTTCAATAGCCATGAGTGTCTGCAGCTTGGAAACCCTCCTAGCTGAGGTTATGGCCAGCAGGAAGGCAGTCTTCCAGGAGAGGTGTTTTAGTTCTGCTGAGGCAGCTAGTTCAGAGGGAGGCAAGGTCAATTTTTCCAAGACATAGCTCAGGTCCCAGGCAGGTGTAGGTGGCCTTCTAGGTGGCCTGATGTGAGACACCCCTCTAAGGGATTGTTTTAGCAGGGGGTGGGAGAACAAAGGCTGCTCGGTATGGGAATAGGCAGAGATAGCGGAGGCACGGATCTTGATGGAAGAGTAAGATAATCTTTCTGGGCTCTCTTTGAAGGTGACTCTGTATCCTTGGCAAATGATTTATCTTTGAAAAGGGATAGCCTTCCTCCTCACCTTTTGGGGGGGGGGGGCAGAGGCGGGATGAAAAGTCATTGCGAGTCCTTAGGGTAAGGAGTGTACTTAGAACTCCCTGCCCTGCGGGTTGTAGAGGTCCACTGTCTGGGCCTCTGCTATCCTTGTAATCGCTGCCTGGGGGGGGGGGGGGGGGATGTCCCTGCGCCCTTTCCTTTGCACAGGCCTGGACTTGGAAGGAAAAGACGAGTGTTTAATGTGAAAGTTCCTTCTGTATCTGGGAGGGTGGACCTGGAGGAAATTTTTTACTGTCTGCATTGATTTGGCCTTATCCTCCATTTTCTTGATCACCTTCTCCGCCTTAGATCCAAGCAAGCGGTCCTTATCTAGGGAGGCATCTAGGATTTTGGATTTGACATGATCAGGCAGAGGTTGCTCTTTCAGCCATGCATGTCTCCTAATGACTGACCCCGCAACCACAGACCTGCTAGAGGCTCTTCTAGGGCATTGTATCCACAGTGGAGGGAATGCTTTGCCACTTGAAAGCTAGAGTGTAAGAGTTCCCCTAAGCTCTCTGGAAGTTGAACTGTCTGGCAAGGAGGAAATGTTCTACTTTAATAGTTCCAAGGTATGTTGCTGATATTTTAACATATGGAACTGGCAGTTTAGAGCTCTAATAGCTAAGGGAGCAGAGGTGTATACTTTTTTACCCCATCTGTCTAAAGCTCTGCTATCCTTGTCAGATGGAATGGGGCTTTTGGAGAAACTGGCCTTAGGCTCCTTTGGGTCCCTGGGTGATGACCTCTGGGTCTGCTGCAGGATTTATGAATAAATATTTGTGGGAGTCTGGAACCCTGTACTATCTCTCTGGCTTTCTAGGTGCAGAAGGGAGTGAATCAGGTGTGAGGCTAGACTCCATAAAAAACATCCTCCACCACATCCAAAATGGGAGAAATGGCTAAGGGTTTGTGCTGGGGAAGATCCAGAAACATTCTTGGCCTCTTCTTACACTGGGGATAATCCTGAGCTTCCCAATGGAAATGTTCCCTAACGGTGTGCAAGGTCTCTCCAAAAGATAAGTCCTCAGTGGGGGATGCAGATGGGATGGATTCCTCTGCATCAAAATCCTCAAAAGTGGTAAGGGGCTGTAGTTCATTGTCTGAATCCAAAGCCAAAAAGTCAGATTCTTCAGTGTCAGGTTCTGAGAGAATCTCTGGGGAAATGTCCCTTTTTCTTTTAGATGGGGTAGTCTGGTTACCTCTGAAAAGTGTGATAAGATCCTCAGCCATCTTAAGAAGTTGTTGTGACTGAGCAGGTTGGGATTGAGGAAGATGGTGGCTAGGAATTGTTTTTCTGGGAGTGGTCCTGCTTTTAGGCCTCAGTGTTTCAATGGGCCTGGGTGCGGCTGTAGCTGGCGACATGGCCGTCGGTCTTTGTTTTGCATCGGTTATGCGAAAAGCCTACTTGGAAGTCGGTGCCTGCAGAGCAGCTCCGGACATAACCGCTGAGGTGACAATCGAAAACTCGGCAGATGCAGTTTGATCCAGTGGTGTACCAGACTCCGAATGGGTCACGGTACAGGCCTGCCGAGGTATAGCATCAGGTATCAGGGGCTGCGTAGACACCTCAATGAATTCCGCTGTGCTGCTGGCTGACTTTAGGGTAGAGTCGTCTGAAGGCCAAACTGTATGGTCTGTACCTTTCTTTATCCTTTCTCTTTTTGGGGATGTCCACTGTATGCTGACTGACGGACGCCATTTCGTACTGCGAAGGACTGTCCTTGAAATGTCTAGCTACAAATTCTGCTCTACGGCGGATGGTCCTAGCGTTAAAGGAAGAAAGCGCATAACCGACATCCGGGGACGTGTTGGTCTGGGCCTAAACAGGTTACACACAGGTTATGTAAGTCTCTATGTGGTATTTGTTTTCTACAGCTGAGACAATTGTTTACTTTTTCGGACATTGGTTAGTGCAAGAAAAAGGTCCCCAACAGGGTACTTAGCTTTAGTCGTTTTCTACTTCACTCTGGCAGCGGCTGACCAATGGACACACAAACTGCTTCTGCTTCGGGGTCCACAGCAAGAAAGACTGACGTAATGGCATCAGCTGCCCTGCTTTATACCACTGATGACCTGATGTCAGTCCCTGGTGACCTGCAGTTGACGCAGGAGGGAAGATCTTTACTCTGGTATTCGGGCCGGCTGAGGGCTACCCAACAGGGAAAACCCACAAGTGATGACTGCAACAATGAAACATGAAGAACATCTGGCACAACATACAAAAAACTTTATCAAAAGGCAGACTATCCAGGACAGAGGGGTTATGACTCTTCTATCCAGTCCACTACACAGCCCACACATGGCAGAGGGAAGGAGGGAGGGACAGCTGAAGACAAATTAAAAGCAACAACTCAGATGGAATGTTATGGTAAGCACATTTTCATTTTATCTTCAACCTGAGGGACAGAGTCCCCCAGCTACTAATAGACCCTGGGAGGTCCTCATGGAAGGATGTTCCTGAGCACAGTTGAGCCAAAGGATGCCCGGCCCCTGGAAAGAAGGCCCAATTTATAATGGGAGACAAATGTGTGTGATGACACCTAGGTAGCTGCAGAGCAGATATCATCTAAAGAAACCCTGGACCAAAAAGCAGCAGAAGTAGCAACAGACCTGGGGGAATGTGCCTGGACATGGCCTAGTGGAGATAACCCTTTGGCTTGATAAGCCAACAAAATGCATTCAGAAATCAATCGAGCAATAGTAACTTTAGAAACAGACTTTCCCAAGAAAAGTTTGGAAAAGGAAACAGAGCTGATCCAACTTACGAAAGGATTTTGTTCTATGCAAATAGAAATATAGCTGTCTGTGCACATCAAGCAAGTGCAATTTGTACTCCCCTTTATTTTGAAAATTTGGAAAGAAAACTGGCAAATTGATGACTTAGTTAATATTTGATTCTAATGCCACCTTCAGTAGAAAAGATGGATTAGTCCACAAGGACATGCTATCTTTATGGAACACCATATAATGGGGCTTGACAGATAAGGCTTGATCTCAGAAACCCTCTTTGCTGAGGTGACTGCTACCAAAAAAGCCATTTTCCATTACAGAAACTGCAAATCAACCATAGCCGCTAGTTTGAAAGGAGAAACCAAGAACCTACAGCACCAAGGTAAGATCCCAAGGAGGTGTTGGGTCCTCAAATTAGAGGCCTAAGGAGAAAGGCACCTTTCAAAAAGGCCTTACAAAGTTTAGACAAAGCCAATGAAGCCGAATTTTCGCCTATGCAAAAGTTACAAATCACTGCCAATTACACCTTAACTGTAGAGAAGCCAGTGCCATAATTACAAATGTCCACCAAAACTTCCAAAATGGCCAAAACTGGCACAGTGAAAGGCTGTAAATCATGCTGAGAAGCCCAGATTGAGAAATGCTTCCATTTACTCGAATAAACCTTCCTGGTAAAACATTTGCGAGTTGCTACCAAGATCTTCTTGACAGCAGAAAATAGCTTGAGAGTCCTAATTATCAAGGGAACTGGAGCAGCCAAGCCATGAGCTTCAGGCTGACCAAGTCTGAGTGTGGGATTACTGAGGGATGTGTAATCAGATCTGTAAGCAGATCTAGAGTCCAAAGAGGACACTTTACACAAGACCACAGACTGAGGAACCAGACTTGACGAGGCCAGAAGGGGGCAATGAGGATCACCGAGCTCCCCAGGCATCAAACTTTCTGAATGAACTTGGGAATTAAAGGGAGCAGAGGATAAGCATACAGTAGACAAGAGGGCCAAGCATGAACTACAGTACCTCTGGGGACTGTCCCGGAGGGACGTTAAGAGCAAAATACTCGCTGCACTTCTCGTTGGAAGGAGAGACGAAGAGATCGCAGCAAGGCTAACCCCACTTTAGAAAGATCTTTTCTGCTAATGAAGGATTCAGGAGGCCACTTTTAAGGCATCAGAATAGATCTGCTAAGCCTGTCCACCAACATGTTGGACCTCCCTGAAATGTGCACTGCCACAGTCCCTGGAATGTGCACTGCCACCAGAAAATGGCCGGTGAAGACTGCCACTCCCACAATCTTATGGCTTTGCGACAAAGGGGATAAGATCTGGTCCCCCCCATTTGTTGATGCACCACACTACTGACAGGGAGGCATCTGTGATCACCGTGATCGTGGGGGAGGGAAGCACAAATGGGTGACCCTGAATGAGGTCTGGGGATTGGGGCCACCAAAGAAGGGAGTCTTCACAAACACGACAAACAAGATGTGAGAATGGAAGGTCTAGGAGAGACCACTGAACGGCTCAAGTCCACTGCAGAATTCTCATATGAAGACGTGTAGTTGGAACGAGAGTGATAGTGACCACCATGGACCCCAACCCTTGAAGAACTGAGCCCACCGGGGGAAGGTTGGCTTGAAGAATGTAAAGCACACAATGATGGAATGAAGACACACTGTCTGGCAGCAGAAACACCCTGCCCTGGGAAGTGTCTATCTGAGTCCCTATGAAGTCCAGTATCTGCACTGTTGCCAGCTGAGACTTGTTGAGGTTTATGGTTATACCCAGGTACTAAGCAATCTGAAGAAAAGATGATCCCTGGCTTGAATCAGTTGAGACATGGAGGGAGCGGAAAGGAGCCAATCGTCCAGGTAAGGGAAAACCTGAAACCCCTGCAGCTGCAGGTGAGCTGCCACTACCTCCGTCACTTTGGTGAACACCGAGGGAGCGGTGATGAGCCCAAAGGGAAGTGCTCTGAACTAAAAGTGATTGGCTCCCAGCCTCAGGTGGAGGAACCTCAGAGAGCACCTGTTCATCTTGATATGGTAGTACACGTCCTGGAGGTCCACCAGGCACATCCAGTTGTTGATCTGCAGGAAGGGCAGAATGGATTGAAGGGTGACCATCCGGAATTTCGTCTTGGCAACCAACAGGTTCAGGACTGAAAGATCCAGAATGGGTCTCAACTCCCGCGATATCTTGGGTACTAAAAAGAACCTAGAATAAATGCCTGATCCGGACTGGTCTAGGGGACAGGCTGGATGAGCCATTTTGCCAGCAGCCTGGTAACTTCTACGGCTGCCTCCTCCCACTGACTGGGTGGCACATCCAGGAGGTATTTGGGGGGAAGTGGGGGATGAAGAAAAGGGAAAGTACAGTTTTGTACCTACCATAAATGTAGATGTCCGATAGGCATGCATCTGCAGTCCTTACAAATGGGTTGTCCTGTCGTCAGGCAGCCCTTTGGTCGGCCGGATTCCAAAGTCTGGGTCTGGCCTCGGCTGGTGTCACACTTCACCCGACGTCATAGCTGCAGTTCTTCGGGTATAAAGGCATCAGCCGACACCATTTTCCTCAGTGTTTCTTGCCCCAGATGCCAGGTGCCCTCTAGGAAGGCTTAATTTGGATAAATGCAAATGTTTCCAAATAGTAGAGAGCAAACAAAAAATAAGCATGTATGTACATATATACAAACAAATACACCATAATAGATTCCCCCAGCTAGCTACAAGATGGGCAAATACCCTAGGAGTACCACAGAGGGGAAGGAGGGTGGGTAATCCTGACTGCAGATGCATGCCTATCGGACATCTACATTTATGGTAGGTAGAAAACTGTACTATGTCCTTCAAGGATGCATCTGCAGTCCTTACAAATGGGTAGAATACCATAGCCAAACTGGGGGAGGAGGAGAAATAAGATTATGGTGTAGTTAAGATCCCTTGCAAAACAGCAGTGGCAAAAACTGCTCGGGATCTGGAGTATAAAGGTAAATTATAATGCTTGGCAAATGTATGCACGGAGCTCCAAGTAGCAGCCTCTAAAATGTCTTTGGTAGCCACTCCTTGTAAAAAAGCTGTGGTAGTGGCTGTAGCCCTTGTAGAGTGAGGCCTGATGTTTTCTGGAGTTTTCTTCCCATGGTAGGAGTAACAAAATCTAATGCAATTTCCTATCCACTTAGAGATTGTCTGTTTTGAAATTGCTTTTCCTTCCATTCCTGTTGCATATGCTACCAGTAGCTGGTCAGTTTTTCTATTGCTCTTGGTCCTGTCCAGGTAGTAACGTAATTGTCTATGTACATCCAAGGTATGCAACAGTCTTTCTCCCCTGTTCTGTGGGTTGGGGAAGAATGTAGGTAGGTGGATAGCTCGATTTAAAGATACCCTGGAGACCACCTTTGGCATAAAAGTAGGATTAGTTCTCATGGACACTCTATCTTGATGGAAGATCAGGAAGGGCTGTACTGCCATTAATGCCTGTAGCTCAGATACCCTTCTTGCTGAAGTGATTGCAAGCAGGAAAGCAGTTTTCCATGATAAGTACTGTAATTCTGCTGTAGCTGCTGGCTTGAAAGGAGGGAGTGTCAACTTTTCTAGCACAAAGTTCAAGTCCCATGCTGGCAATGGTGGCTTCCTAGGTGGTTTTACATTTTTAATTCCTCTCAGAAACTGCCTGAGCAGAGGATGAGAGAAGACTGGAGGATCCAAGTTGTATTCTGCTGAAATAGCTGATGTATGAATCTTAATGGAAGAATAAGACAGGCCGTTGTGGAAGAGCTCTGCCAAGTATTCCAGGATGTTAGGTATGTTTGCAAGTGACACATTATCTCCTTTTGCAGTACTCCAAATGAGATATCTTTTCCATTTCGCTGAATAATTTTTTCTTGTTGAGGGTCTGCGAGCCTCCAAGAGAATGTCCTTAACCCTTTGAGATAAATCCGGGTTATTTGGTCTTATGCAATGTTCCAGGCAGCCAGCTGCAGTGTTTTCAGGTTTGGATGCAGGGTTTTGAAGTTGTTCTGTGTTAACAGCAAGGGAACCAGGGCAGAGGCCATATTTGTTCCCGAGACATACTCCTCAGTAATGGGTACCAATGTTGCCTTGGCCAGTCTGGAGCTATCAGGATGATCCTTGGGCGGTCTTCTTTGATCTTCAATAGCACCTTGTGCATCAAAGGAAGAGGTGGGAATGCATATGCTGTCAGGTTTTTCAAACTGAAAGATAGGGAGTCCACTTTCCAAGCAAGTGGGTGGTACGTCCTTGTGCAGAATTTTTTCAGTTGGTGATTGTGTGGGGATGCAAATAAGTCTATTTCTGGTAGTCCCCATTTCCCTGTAATGGTTTTGAAGATGTCCGGATGCAGCATCCATTCGTGGGCATCCGTGGTAGTTCTGCTTAGGATGTCTGCTAGAGTATTTTCTTTTCCTGGCACAAAAATTGCTTGTAACTGAATGTTGAAGTTCAGTGCCACATTCCAGAGGTCCATTGCCATCCGGCATAGAGGGTATGAATGTGTGCCTCCTTGTTTGTTGATGTACCACATAACTGTGGTGTTGTCCGTCCTTATCAGCAGTTGACCCTGTCGAAGAAATGGTCGGAATGCCTGAATTGCCAGTTTTACTGCCAGCATTTCCTTTTGATTTATGTGTAGGTGCAGCTGGTCTTGAGTCCATAAGCCTTGTATGCACTTGTCCAGCATGTGTGCCCCCAACCGAGGTCTGAGGCGTCTGTTGTGATGGTCTGGCTTGGTTGAGTGCTGTGGAAGGGCAGTCCCTTGTTTGATTGACAGGCCTGAGCCCACCATTGGAATTCTTGCTTCAGGCATGGAATTATTGGAATTTGGGTTTCTAGGCTGTGCTTGTGCTGAGACCATAAATTCCTTAGATACCACTGTAACTTTCTTATATGTAGTCTGGCATGTGGAATCAATATTATGCAGGATGCCATGTAGCCGAGAGCCTGCAGGACTTTTCTTGCTGTTAGCTGGTCCTGCTTTGTTAATGCCATGAAGTAGAGAGGGAGTTGCTCCTGTTTTTCTACTGTCAGGAATGCCATTTGTTTTGATGCGTCCAGATCTGCACCCAAGAAGGTTATCCTTTGGGATGGTATCAGCCTTGACTTTTTTATATTGACTGTGTATCCCAGAGCTTGAAGTAGATGAATGACCCTTTCCAAATCTTTTGTTAATTTGTTTTTATTGTCCGCTTGTAACAGGCAGTCGTCCAGGTAAGGGTAAATTTGAATTCCCTGAAGCCTGCAATGAGCAATTACTGATGCCAGGCATTTCGTGAATACTCTGGGCGCAGTAGATAAGCCAAAGGGCAATGCTGAGAATTGATAATGCTCTGATCCTGCAAGAAATCTGAGGTATCTTCTGCAATTTGGTCGTATGGGGACGTGCAGGTATGCCTCCTTGAGATCTAGAGTTACCAGCCAAGACTCCTTGCCCAGCATGGGAAGAAGCTGCTGTAGGGTCAGCATTTTGAATTTTGGAACAATGAGGTATGTGTTTAAAGCAGACAGGTCGAGAATAGGTCTCCATTGGTTTTCTTTTCTTGGTACCAGGAAGAGTCTGGAGTAAAATCCTTGTCCTTGTTCCATAGATGGTACCCTTTCTACAGCTCTCATCCTTAGTAAGTGAGTTATTTGTTGTAGAGCTTCTGTCTTCTGATTTGGAGGTAGGTTTGGCATTCCTCTCTTCCTTGGCGGAGTATGGAAGTGAAACATGTAACCTTGGTCTATTGTCTGTAAAATCCATTTGTCGCCTGTGATGTAATGCCAGTTTACTGAAAATAAGGCTAGCTTCCCGCCTAAGGGTGCCTCTAGTTGTTCCCTGGTAGGCGGTGCCAGAGCCAAGTCACTGTGATTGTCCTGTGGAAGTGGTGGTGGCTGGATCTGTGGCTGTACCTCACTGGTTGTTAGCCTGCCAGTGCCGACCCCTGTAGGCACCTCTGGATTGACCCCTGCCTCTTGAGCGCCTATTCCTGCCTCTCGGAGCTCTGGAGGTGTCTGGAAAGGACCAATTCTTGGAAGGCCAGTTCCTGCTAAACCTTGGAGGCTGGACCTGCAAGAAATCCTTGACTGTCTGGACAGATTTTGCTTTCTCTTCCACCTTCTTCAGCACCTGCTGTGCAGGGGAGCCAAACAAATTGAGCTTATCCATGGGAGCATCTAGGAGTTTTGATTTTACATGGTCTGGTAAGGACTGCTCTTTTAACCATGCATGTCTTCTGATCACTGTGCCAGTCATGGCTGATCTAAAGGAGGCCTCCAGTGCATCATAGCCGCATTTTAAGGAATGATTACTGACCTGCTGAATGTTATGGACCATTTCCTGTACAGATGTTTTGTCTAATGGTTCATCCGAGGACAGTTTTTTAGTTAACTGGTCTAACATAAATTCCTGGTACTGAATCATGTGGAATTGACAGTTCAAGGCCCTAGCTGAAAGAGTAGCAGAAGTGTAAACTTTTTTACCCCATCTCTCTAAGGACCTAGATTCCCTTTCAGAGGGAGGGTTTTTGGTAGAGGTAGCTGCTACAGCCTTGGGACCCTGGGAGATAGTTTCGGGATCTGCAAAAGGGGCCTTATACAAATGATAATGTGTGTCCGGAACCCTGTAGTACCTACCGGGCTTAGCAGGGGCCGGAGTAAGAGAATCAGGAGCAGTACAAGCATCATTAAAAGCATCATCCACAACAGTAAGTACTGGAGGAATGGCTAAAGGCCTATGCTGTGGCAAATGCAAAAAGGTTCTAAGCCTTTTTCTGGAGTCTGAAAAATCCTGGCCCTGCCATTGAAATTGTTCCCTCATAGCATGCAAGGTTTCCCCAAAAGAAAATTCCTCAGGCGGAGAGGCAGAAGAGATGGACTCTTCTGCATCAGAGTCCTCATAAGGAGAAAAAGGGGTCTCTGGAGGGTTTGAATTATCTGATTCATCAGAGGAGCCATCTGAAGAAACTGGCTCAGGGGGCTCTACTCTAGTCCTCTTCTCTGGAGGTGGGTGAGAGGCCCTGTCTGGATGTGGTTGGGATCCCCAGATCAAAGAAATGAGATCCTCTGCTAGACTAAGCATTTGTGAACTAGAACTAGGCCTGTGAGAAGGGGTCTTAGCAGGCACAGTTTTGGTAGTTTTTGCTGCTTTAGCCCTGGCAAAGGCCTTAATTGACATGGATGCAGGAGGCCTAGCAGCTCCACGTGCAGGGGTAGAAATATCCAAAGGGATAGTATCAGATAAATCCTGTGAACCTGTAAGAGTAGGTGGGATTTCAGTAGCAGTTTCGGCCAAGCTGGAAGAGGCCTCGGTAAGTGGCAAGCTTTCAGCCGAAGGAAGAACCGTGGACTCTGTTTCAGCCGAAACCGAGACACTCGCGGTAGGCTTAACCGCGGTTTCGGCTGAAACCGCGGACCGCGAGTGTCGGTCCTTTTCCTTGTGTTTTTTAGAAATTTGCGTAGTCGGAGCATCCGACGGCATAATGTAAGCAAAAGCGGAGCCGAAAAACTCTTCAGCAAATTCCGACCGACGTCTAAGCGTCCGTCGGTTGAAAGAAGCACAGGCTAGACAAGCTGCTACGTCGTGGTCTGGGCCTAAGCAAGGTAAGCAGTAAGAGTGGAAATCTTTATGAGGTATTTGTTTCCCACAAGTTAAACAGTTATTCACTTTTTCTGACATCGGCTGAGGCAAGAAAGAGTCCCCAACGGGGTACTTAGCTTTTTAGAAGTCTTCGGTACTTTTAGTAGTAATCTCTGGTTCTGACCGACCGGCACTTGCGAACAGCTTCTGCTTCGGGCGCCACGCAGCAAGAAAGACTGGGGAAATGGCGTCAGCTGATGCCTTTATACCTGAAGAACTGCAGCTATGACGTCGGGTGAAGTGCGACACCAGCCGAGGCCAGACCCAGACTTTGGAATCCGGCTGACCGAAGGGCTGCCTGACGACAGGACAACCCATTTATAAGGACTGCAGTTGCATCCTTGAAGGACATCTGAGTAACCTCTGGATATGATCTGCAGAACCCAATGATCATTTGTAATTGACTCCCAGGCAGTTGGATGCAGAGAGTTAAGTCCTCTGACTGACTCCAGGGACAAGCAGTCGGGCAACCCTTCAGGGTTGCTAAAAGGGTCTGTCCAGGAAGGAATCCAGAGACCCTTGGTTCTTCAGACCCTCCCCTGCCATGAGGGCGGCGTCTATCGTATCCCTCTCTGCCTCTGGGGGAAGGCGAATCCTAAGTGTCCTGGGAAGCACCTTGAGACTTCCGGAACCACATCTTCTTAACCCCATGCTCATTCCTAGAGAAGGATTGTTGTGGGGTGAAGAACCGTATCCCAATGGTAGACAAAGTCTTCCTGTCCTTCTCGCTCTAGACTAAGGTATCACAAACTGTCTTTCCAAACAAGGAGGAATCATCATAGGGGGCATTCGTGAAAGACACCTTGAAGGGCTCCAAAAAAGCACAAAGCCGGAGCGAGGTATGTCATCTAATGGCCACGCTTACTCACGCAGCCCCACAGACACCTTCATTAGCATGTGAGAGGAGCCTCATGGAAGTATTAGAGATGGAAGTGAGGATGGCCATGCGGGAGGAAAAAACCTTCTCCTCTGCAGACATGGACCCTGAGGCAGACTCAGAGATGTCTTTAACCAGGTCCCTCTGCAGTCTGATTACATGGGACAAATAATTCGGAGCATGCAAGCCAAAGGTGACTGATGCCAAGGTCCACTTTACAAAACAATCCATCGCCGAGACTCCCTGTCTGGAGGATGGACCAAAGAGCTCTCCTGTGCAAGCTGTTTTTTGGTGCCCATCACAACCACCATGGCATCAAACGGGGACCCTTTAGACCTATGTTGTCTATTTGAGGGAACACTGAGAACCTTATCCGTGTGCTTGAGGATAGGCTCAACCATATCCAGTTCCTTCCATGCCCGAGATGAGATTAGATCCACTAGGGGATCTACGAGATAGGACGTCCAGGAGATAGAGGGTCCTGTGCCAAATGCCTCCAGGAATACCGACTTGTCTGGGTTGAGCTTCTGGGTAGATCACCCACCTCTCTGCCACAGGATCTTCATGATGTCTCCAAATGAGACATCCTCCAGGGGTGATCGAGGGATACCCTCCCCTTCCTCCAGGTTGGTATCCTCTGCGAGTGACTCTGGCGGGGAGTCTAAGTGCCTCCTCTTACATGTACCCTTCAGAGGTAGCTCCTCAGGGGGAAATTGCAGCGAGGACTCAGATGCCTTGGGGAGTTCCTGTACCGGAACTTCAGGGGGTGAAGTGGCAACAAGCTGTCCCTAAGAAGGCAGGATGGCAGACTCTGGCCCAGAAAAAGAGCGAGCTAGGACATACTCGGAGGATGACAGTGTCTGAGGTCTCGAAGGAGCCGAGAGGACCTTCTCCACCGCCGCAAAGGCAGAAGGCTAGTGGATCCCTGAAGCAGGAACGGCCAAGGCTGGATCTGCAGCTCCCTGTGTCAAGGGAAGAGCAGGAGCCAAGCCTCCGGGCAGCAAGATTTTGATAGGAAGGGATGACCTAGAAAGCCTCAAAGTCGACAACTATCCCCTCGGATCCAACGCAGAGGCTATGGCTCTGAGAGTTGGTAGGTTCCGAAAATGTTGGAGCCAAGCCACTCAGGGCAAGGGTCGGCATTGAGGTACCAGGGACCATCAGCCCTGACCCCTCGACACCAGGAAAAGTACAGCTGTGCACCCTTACCATAAATGTAGATGTTCAAGTGTATTCACTGTTGCAGTCATTACATTTGGGTAATCTGCTGGCAAGTTGCCCTCAGTCGGCCTGATTAACAAAGTCATGGGTCCTGTGTCGATTGCTGTCCCTTCTTCCATGACGTCAGGGATATAAAACATGCATCAGATGCCATTACATCAGTTTTTCTTGCCCCAGATGTCAGGTGCCCCCCTAATGGGGAGCAAATAAAATTAAAAAACACAAAAATATACCTCCAACCAAAAGCAAATACACCAAAAAGGCTTTTAAGCATAGTAAAAGAAAGTAGAGGTATAGCCAGAAAAAAGCAGGGGGCTGGAGGGAGGGTAACCAGGACTGCAACAGTGAATACACTTGAACATCTACATTTATGGTAAGTGTACATAACTGTACTATGTTCTTCCTGTTTCACTGTTGCAGTCATTACATTTGGGTAGATTCCCAAAGCTATGGTTGGGAGGAGTTTATACAACATTAGGGCCAGCTATAAGGCCCTGCAAGACAGCAGTGGCAAAGCCAGCTCTCGATTTAGAGAAAATTGGTAAATGATAATGCTTGGTGAAAGTATGTACAGAACTCCAGGTAGCAGCTTCTAGAATATCCCTGGTAGGAACACCTCTGAGAAAGGATGCAGAAGTAGATGCAGCCTTGGTGGAGTGAGATCTGATCCCCTGGGTGATAGGTTTTCCATGGTGCTTACAGCAGAAGTTAATACAATAGCTTATCCATTTAGAAATGGTTTGTTTTGAAATAGCCTTCCCCTCTGCCCCTGCAGCAAATGCTACCAGCAATTGTTCAGATTTTCTTCGAGAATTAGTCCTGTCCAAGTAGAATCTAAGTTGTCTGTGCACATCCAAGGAATGCAGAATCCGTTCCCCTTTGTTCTGTGGATTGGGAAAGAAGGTTGGCAAATGAATGGACTGATTAAGAGCCACACTGGAAACCACCTTGGATATGAAGGGTGGATTGGGCCTCAGAGATACCCTGTCCGCATGAAAGATGATGAAAGGCTCCACTGCCATAAGGGCCTGTAATTCAGATATCCTTCTAGCTGAAGTGATTGCTAAAACGAAGGCCGTTTTCCAAGAAATAAATTTTAAGTCTGCAGTAGCAGCTGGCTCGAAAGGAGGTAGAGTGAGCTTCTCCAAAACAAAGTTAATGTCCCAGGCAGAGGTAGAAGCTCTCCTTGGTGGTCTCAAGTTCTTTGCCCCTTTGAGATACTGCTTGAGCAGGGTATGAGATAAAAAGGGGTGGTTCTGTGTTATAGTGAGCTGAAATAGCTGAAGCATGGATTTTAATAGAGGAAAAAGACAGTGAAGCATCTCAGTTAAGTATTGCAAAATCTGAGGTAAATTGGACACTGCTGTGCTCATCCCTAAAGATTGGTTCCAGGCACAAAATCTTTTCCATTTGTCAGCATAAGATTTTTTAGTACTAGGTCTTCTCGCCTCCAAGATGACATCCATCACAGGTTTGCTGAGGAATAAGGGTGAATTTAAGTGATTAGCCAGGCTGCAAGGTTCAATGTTGGAAGCTGAGGGTGTAGAATTTGGTTCTCCTGCTGAGACAGCAAGGAAGGGGTCTGAGGCAGGTGCCATGGAGATATTTCTGACACACTGCACAGGAGTGGGTACCAGTGTTGGCGTGGCCAGTCTGGAGCAATCAAAATCATTCTTGGTTTTTCCTGTTTGACTTTTAGCAGAACTTTGGAGAGCAGAGGCAGAGGGGGAAAGGCGTAGACGGATAGGCTTTTCCAGCTGAAGGACAGAGCATCCACTTTCCAGGCTTCTTTGTTGGGAGACCTTGTGCAGAACTTGTCCAACTGGTAGTTCTGGGGGTAGGCAAATAGATCTATGTCTGGGCTCTCCCATTTGCTTGTCAACATGTTGAAAATCCGTGGTTCCAGTTTCCACTCGTGTGGGTCCATGAGATTTCTGCTTAGTCCGTCTGCCAGTGTATTCAATTTTCCTGGCAGGAATTGAGCTTGTAGGTGCACTTGGTTGCTCAAGGCTGTGTTCCACAATGCCATGGCTAGTCTGCAAAGGGGGTAAGAATGTGTACCCCCCTGCTTGTTTATGTATCACATAACAGTGGTGTTGTCCGTCTTTACCATTAGTTGTCCTGGAAGAATGCAGTCCTTGAAGGCTGTCAGAGCGTTCTGTACAGCTAACATTTCTTTTTGATTGATATGTAGGTGCATTTGATTTGGGTTCCATTTGCTCTGAATGCACTTTCCTGCCAGGTGAGTCCCCCATGCATAGTCTGATGCATCTGTAGTTAGGGTTTGGGCGGCAGGGGGTAGTGTGAATGGCAGTCCCTTGTTTTGGTGGCAGGCCTCTGCCCACCATAGGTATTCCAGACATAGACAAGGTATGATAGGAATCATTGTTTCCAGGCTGTGACAATGTTGACTCCATAGACCTTTTAAGTACCACTGTAGTTTCCTCATATGCAGTCTTGCATATGGAATTAGAAGAATGCAGGAGGCCATGAACCCAAAGGCTTGCAGTATTTGTCTTGCAGATATAGCAGGGTTTTTCTGGCCACTTGTTTGAAGTAAGTTACCAAATGAATTTGCTTCTCTGGCGTGAGGAAAGTTATCTGGGCGGTTGTATTCAAGCTTGCACTTAGGAATGTAATCTGTTGAGAGGGTACCAGTTGGGATTTCTTTTCGTTTATGGTGTACCCTAGACAAGTTAGAACCCTTTTTACAAACGCCAGATGATTTAGAAATATGCCCTGGTTTTCTGCCTGAATTAGACAACCGTCCAGATATGGATATATTTAAATAATTCTTTGCCTGCAAAATGCAATAACTGGAGCCAGGCACTTTGTAAATACCCTGGGTGCAGTAGACAAGCCAAAGGGCAATGCAGAGAACTGATAATGCAAGTAACCTGCTTTGAAGCGTAAGTATCTTCTGCAAGATTCCCTGGTTGGGATGTGCAGGTATGCTTCTTTTAAATCTAAAGTTGCCAACCAGGCATCTTTGCCTAGCATAGGAAGTAACTGGTGAAGAGTCAGCATCTCGAATTTTGGAATGTTTAGAGTAGACAGTCGAGAATTGGACACCATGGTTTGTCTTTTCTGGGTACCAAAAAAAGCCTGGAACAGAAACCCTGTCCCTTTTCCTCTTCTGGTACTGGTTGAATAGCCCCCATGTTTAAGAGGGAAAGTACTTGTTTTTGAGCCTCTGCCCACTGATTTGGGGGCAGGTCTGGCCACTCGTTTGGTGTTGGCAATGTGTGGAAATGAAATCTGTATCCCTGGGATACTATATTTAAAACCCATTTGTCCTGGGTTATGAGTTCCCAGTTCTTTGCATGAAGAGCAATCTTTCCCCCCAAAGGGGTGGCTAAAAGGTATGCTTGGTAATTTTAAAAGGAAGTCATTGAGACTGTTTACCATAGGGGGTGTCTTGTTATTTCCAGATTTGGAAGTGGAGGCCCCCCATTGCTTAGTTCTGAGAGTCCCCTGGGACTGAAACCTGGTGCTTTTGGTGTGTCTGGGTTTGGCTTGAGAGGATCTGGAAGGAGCTGGAAAAGACCAATTCTTAGTAGGCCAGTGCCTACTAAATCTTGGAGATTGCACTTGTAAGAAATCTTTAACAGTTTGCATAGATTTAGCTTTATCTTCCATCTTTTTTAGAACTTTATCAGCCTCACTGCCAAACAGGCGGTCCTGATTTAAAGTAGCATCCAAAAATTTCGCTTTAACATGATCAGGCAAAGATTGCTCCTTAAGCCAAGCATGCCTTCTAAGCACAGACCCAGAAACAGCAGCCCTGCAGGAGGCTTCTAAAGAATTAAAACCACATTGCAAAGTATGTTTTCCAACTTGTTCAGCAGAATGCAATAAATCCTGTAAATTTTTATTTTCCACACAGTCAGGAATCAACATCATTTTCTGTTTAAGCAGTCCAATAATATGCTGTTGATATTTTAACATATGAAATTGGCAGTTTAAAGCCCTGATTGCCAAGGCTGCAGAAGTATAAACCTTCTTACCCCATCTATCCAGCGCCCTGGAGTCTCTATCAGAAGGGGTAGGATTTTTAGCAGTAGAGGCCTTAATGCCCTTGGGCCCCTAAAAAATGGTTTCTGGATTCGCAACAGGATTTTTGAAAAGAAACTTGTGGGACTCAGGAACCCTGTAGTATCTGTCAGGTTTACTAGGAGCCGGAGGCAGAGAATCAGGAGCCATACTGGATTCCGAAAACACATCATCAATGTCTAGTACAGGAGGTATAGCCAAAGGCCTATGCTGAGGTAGAAGATCCCTAAGCCTCTTTTTTGAATCAGAAAATTCCTGACTTTCCCAATGGAAATGCTCCCTTAAGGTATGTAAAGTTTCCTCAGGAGGGGAAGCAGAGGGAATGGAATCCTCTGCATCAGAATCCTCATAAGCAGGTATGGACAAATCCAGGTCATTAGAAGAGTCAGAAGAAACAGAAACCTGATCAGAAGATTCATAATCAAGCTCAGCCCTAGGCCTCTTGGGGGTTGACTACCCCTGATTAGAGTAATTAGATCTTCAGCCATTTTGATCATTTGTTTTTTAGGCATAGGGGCCTGAACATGTGGCCTGGGCGTAGTTTTTTAGACATAGATCGAGATTTAGGCCTTAGTAACGAAGGTAGAGTCTATTTAATATGCAAGTCTGTAGGCCTGAATACACCCTCAGAAGCCGGTGCCTGCACAGCGGCTTCGGACCCATCCAAGGTAGAGACATCCGCGGGTACCATAGGTGAAGCATCTCGCAGCATCAGAATGGGTCTCAGTAGAGGCCTGCGAATCAGAAGTGGCGGGTATCAGGGGCTGCAAAAGCGCCTCACTGAGTACAGGCGAAATGGCAACTGGCTTAGGAGAAGCGTCGTCGGCAGTTTTGGACCTCGCCGGCCTGTCTCTGTCTTTACTTTTGCATTTTTTCGGAATCCCGGTAGTCAGATGGCTAACCCAATGACATTTCTGGATAATTAAACCGAAAACCGAAATACTTATAGGCAAAAATGTACCGACGGATAGTGCGCTGATTAAATAAAGCACAAAACTGACAGCAACGTACGTCGTGGTCAGGGCCTAGGCAAGGAATACAGTACGAATGAAAATCTTTGTGAGGTATTTGCTTTCCACAAGTAATGCAATTATTAACTTTTACTGACATCGTTAAGGAGCAAGAAAGTTTCCCCAACGGGGTACTTAGCTTTAAGTTGAAGACTTCGGTTCTGAAACTCGAAAATGAAAATTTCAGGAGTTGGCCGACCGGCACTTGCAAACTGCTTCTGGCACTGCACGGCAAGAAAGATTGATGTAATGGCATCGGAAGCATGCTTTATACCCCTGATGACCGGATGTCAAGGAAGAAGGGACAGCAACCAACACAGGACCCAAGACTTTGTTAATCAGGCCGACTGAGGAAAACCTGCCAGCAGATCACCCAAATGTAATGACTGCAACAGTGAAACACGAAGAACATCCTCAGATCCAATGACTCCGAAACCAGGAGTCAGATCGGAGCAGGAGTAAAAGGGAGAAAGGTGAACTGCATGCCCCCGGCCCCAGAGGGAAATGGTGCAGGCAAGACTCCCAACTGAATCTGGGCCCGGATTCAGCATTATCCTGTTCACTTCGGCTGCAGACGCACTCCAGAGAGAATCAGATGGAAGACGCCACTGACGTGGGCTTGCAGCGGTGCCTGGGGGAAGTGGAGAGAGGCAACTGAGCCCGGGAGGCCTCTGGTGAAAAGCGAGGCAACCGGAGTTGAGGGGAGTTCTGTCTCGGATCGGGCAGGACTCGGCTGCGGCTTTAGCTGAGGAACAGTGGCCTGGGGACCGCTTTCTGGACTGATCCCACTCCTTAGTATGGGCCTTCTCTCCGTCCCCAGCCTTCTTGCCAGAAGGTTGAGTCCCAGAAGCCGGGGGCTGAGGAGGAAGAAACAAAGGCCTCTGAAGGAGATGGAAGGAGGCCTTTGAGGAGGGGTTTGTTCATCTTGTCGATCAATGCGCAGGGGTTGAAACCCGCGCAGATCAAGCAGGAAGAATCTATGTGGGGGGCACCCAAACAGACCAAGCACAGAGTGTGGGTATCGGATGGGAGAAGGTTATGCCCACACTCTGCAGATCTCCTGAAGCCAGGCTCGGGGGTAACAGCAAGGCCAGTCTGGAGAAAAACACGCACACACTAGGAAAAGGTAAAGAGAGCTTTTTTAATAGATATCCCAATGCCTGAGCGCACAGAGATGGGGTAGGGTAGAGAAGGGTAAAGAATGGTCGAAATGAGTGAAAGAGACCCAAGAAAAAAACACTTGCTAAAACAAGGAGCTTGGAGATACAGAACCAAGCTGCTGTTCAAACGAGCGGCAAACGAGATCTGGGGGAAGAGGAAGACAGAAGCATTATGGGTAGGGGGGAGCTTGGAGTTTGGATCCAATGCTGGAGTATGCAGCTGAGTCTGATCCCTACTGGATCCGAGTCCCTCACGTTGAAAATCAAATGAAAACTTCATATCCTACTTTTTGAAAACAGCTTTCAAACTGAATCACAATATTCAGTTGACGATGTTCACCTTTGATAAGCTTTTTCAATACTAATAATTTTTACTGAAAAAATCCAAATCACAGAATTCAACAGAACTCTGCTTTCCTTCTCTTTCTAGCACTTATCACACACAAATTCTTTCTCCAAACTTTAACATCTAACTTAACCAAATGAAGTCCACTTGTTGCCATATTTGTATTGAACTCCAGATATTGCTTCCTAACTAGTTCATTCTTGAGCTGCAAGGAAAAAAAATGGTGTCAGACTGCATATGCAAGCCATCTTAATACAGTCTCCTTCCTCACAATCCATTTCTGGAAAAAAAACTCACTTTGGTAGCAATCTTTTGAAGCTCTGACAAAACAACAGCCAATAAAGTATCCAAAGTTGCATCAAAGACAGTTGGGTCTGAACTTTTCTGTTTTATTTTCAGTAATCACTTTCATGGTCTTGTAGTTGCTGAACTCTTCCATACTTTCAATTATTACAATATCTTCCTCTGCCTTTTTTTTAATTATACATTCACTAAAGTCCTGCTTTAAACTACTTTTTATTGACTTTTGTGAAAATAAACATATAGTCATAACAATTCTCTGCAACCTTATTGGCAGCAACTGGAAAACACACATTTTTTCCTACAAGACCTCCCTCACAAAGAACTATTTGGACATAATCTTGACCATTTGTAGTTTACAATTTATACTTGTGACAAACTGTATTATGCATTATGCTGACTGTTAGCTGCAAGCAAGCAATTGCTGGCAGAGCAAAAATATGTCAGTGTGTATACTGTGTTGTAGCCCTACATACTGAGCATTTTAGAATAAAATCTTCAGAGAAAGACACACTAATCACTTATAAATACTTAACAGGTTTACACATTTAACAGTAATGAAGGTATTTCTTCATAAGTGACTCAGCAGCACATATAAATTAGTAAATGCATTAGTATATTTTGTAACACATCTGAAATTTGAAAAATGGATTTTGTTTATGCAACCTGCACTCTTATCACTATAGTAGGCTGCTCACTTTATTTATGAATATGTTGAAAGCAGCTTTCTGCAAACATACCTAGTATGGGGAGTAACTGCTCCTTCTCAAGCAAAAGACTTAGGCTGTTCATAATGTAACACTTTTGACTATTGCACGCTGAATTTTCACATGGAATAATCTAAAAGATAGGCACATCCAGTAATCAATGCTAAATGTAGCAGAGAGCAGATATCCCCTAAGCTCCTTAAGATCACTCACCTTAGCGTCCATCATTCCTTCAGTAACTTCTCCCATCTCAGTCAGGATAGCCAGTGACTCAGGAAGCCCATATTTTATTCCCGACTTAGGTTTATCACTACAAAACTCACTCTGCCAAAAACAAAAAAAAAAATACACCAGTTACGACATGCAAATTGCATAGTACTATACACAAGGCAACAGAAAACTATGATGAACGATAAAAATATATTTATATACATACAATACATATACACAGACATACACACAGATAAATATGCATACATATATAAAATATACTCATTACATTTAACCAGCTTAGTTAGGGAGGCCATGGTGGTGCAGTGGTTAGCATTGCCGCCTCACAGCAAGAGGTTCTCTGGTTCGATCCTCGGCTGGAGTGCCTTCTGTGCGGAGTCTGCATGTCCTCCCCGTGGTCGCGTGGGTTTCCTCCGGGTGCTCTGGTTTCCTCCCACATCCCAAAGACATGCTGCAGGTGGACTGGATACTCTAAATTGACCCTAGGTGTGAGTGTGTGCATGTGTGTGCCTTCTGTGGAAGGTTGGGTGCCGGGCTGGCAACTTGACACTGTAAAACTCCACTGCCAATCATGAGCGGACAAGGTGATCCGCTGTGGCAACCCCTAACTGGGAAAGCCGAAAGAAGAAGAAGAAGATTTAACCAGCTTAGTTACAATCTGAAAAAAACTTTTAAGACAAATTTTTCAAGCCTGAATACAACTAATTACACAGCTACTTAAAGGACCACTATTAGCAAAAAAATGAAAAACATAATACATGTTTTTATCATACCTTTAAGTGCTACACAATCCGAGCCTGCTTACAGCACAATAGCTAATTACTAATCTTAATTTTGTTGTAACCCTGAATGCCCACATGGGGCAGACAAGCTGCTTTCAGCTATATTCACATAGAACACGGAGGCTTTGCAGGTTCTGATGCGATCTCTCTCTCTCGGCTGCAAAAATGCTGAGATTACACAGACTTTTTAAAGGATAACACATCTGTTAAATTTCATGTCTTGGGCAAGATATTCCCCTATAACTTCCTCTCCTTCAAGTTAGAGTATCAGATTGATGCCTTTCTAGTCTCAAGCTGCTCATACAACTGTTCTACTTTATTTATTTAACAATTTAATTACTGGGTGAGAGAGCTGGTCCACTGTCCCTTTTCAGTCATGACAAAAGTATATGAAAATCAAATAATGTAATACCTATAACAGGAAAACAGGTAGGCTAGCATGACATACTGCGTGTGATAAGAGCCAAACAGATCTGTTTGGTTAGAATAGAAGCAAACCACTTCCCACAGTACACCACTTCTTTTGGTGAAGTTTTAAACTAGCATCAAAACTTAGCAAGAGATATTTTACATGTCCCTTCCCATTTCCATCACTTTAGTACCAATTTCAGTGTAATTAATTTTATGCAATTACAAATTATGTACACTAATAAATCTAAGTATCCCTAAAAGTGTGCCTGATGAACAACGCTATTTCAAATGAAGACTTACTCAGTATCATGTATGCCGCGGTGGTACAGCGGTAGCGTTGTTGCCTCACAGCAAGAGGTTCACCTGTTCGATTCTCGGCAGGAGTGCCTTCTGTGTAGAGTCTGCATGTCCTCCCCACGGTCGAGTGGCCTCCGAAAGACATGCGTGAATGGCGTGCCTTTGCTGAAGGTTAGGCGTTGGGCTGGCAACTCGTCACCATAAAACTCTGCTGCCAATCATTAGTGGGCCGGAGTTCCGCTGTGGCGACCCCTAACCGGGAAAAGCCGAAAAGACAAACAACAACTTATTCAGTATCACACAGTAGTCTTTGCATAGTAATACCCATTGTATGTAAAGCTTTACATAAGCAAACAGTTCTGATACTTTTATTCAACACTGAATATATCTGTAAACAAGGGTGTGCATCACTTCAGATGCTCTAGCTATGGAGTTCACGTCCATGTTTAGGCAGTACTGTATGTGACTGCTTTATTTCTGACTTGTGCTGCCAGATTTTAAAACGGTGCACTGTTACAAAGGAGACAATTTTAATAAACTAGTCACATTTCAACAATGTAGACAAAACATGCATGAACATCCTTTTCAAAGGAACCTGATTAAAATGTGTTTCAGATGTGGAAAGAAACTGGAGCACAGAGGAAATAACCTATATATAGTACCTAGCTCCACCATGTCCAGTTCTCAACATGTCCTATCTACTACCAATGTAAACATTCTGCTAGGAGGAGGAAGCCTCGTGTAAAATCTCTTCCTCTGGAGAGGCTGGGTCACTTGACCATGACTTCTTCTAATGCAAGAATGCCAGTATCTCCTCAAACTTGAATTCATATGTTCATAGGCAACTACTAGGCTAGCTACCTTTGAGGGGCATTTTACTCCTTGCCAGTTTCCCTTTTTGTGCCCAAAATAACCTATCCCATTTGGTTATAGATTGGTCTTGCCAACACATGGTCAATAATTACCCCCAAGGAGAACAAATGGGATCATACCATAAATAATTTGAGGGGACCCATGCATGAGATAAAGCATTCAGAACCTACCCCTGTCCATTAGTAGTATAAGGGTCAGTCCTAGATTACATTTTCTATTTCCCATCCACAGACCTAAGTTGCCCTTGAATGTGGATAGGGATGAACTTCATTTTATGTGGATGGGAAGTCTATTCATAGCAATGGTATCCTCTGTGAGATATACCTATCCCTCCAAACAGTTCTGTTGATGTTACAGAAGAGGTTTAGATCCCTAGACTGAATATTTCTGATGCTGTTGGACCTGCTGATATGCAGTAAATCCATCAACAATGGGTCAAAGGATGCCTTGCATGTCAGACAAAGCTCACCCCTCGGCAGTGTGCAGGACACATCGTGTAAGGAAGGGCTTTGACTCAGTCCACATAGAACATGTTGTTTAGGTCTTGTATACTTTTAGTAAGTATCTCTGGGTGCTCCAACTGCTGCAAGTGCCTGAACATTCATTTGGGGGAAGCCTCCCATTCATCTAGATCAGTGTCTAGGGTAAGGGACTCCACTGGGAAGTCCATCTGCCTCATATTGAGGGTCTGAATGCCAATATGGATTACTTGGAGGACAGTGAAGTGGGCATCAGCACAAAGGTTAGTGTCCACCCATCGAAAAAAAGAGGACCTGAAGCCTAGCAGCCTAGGTGCTGAAAATCTGAACAATGGAGGCATCGATGCCAGAGGGAGAGATTCAATTGATGTTGATGCCAATCTCTGGGGGATCACGTCAACTCCAATACACCAGAGGATGAGATGGGACCCAGGGAAGGAAAAGAAGGTAAAGTGGATAAGGGTCCTTCTCAAAATGCCTCAGATACAGAGCAGGAACAGAGGACATGCATTTCAGTGTCAGTCTTGACCAACATCTTCATCATCATGTCCCAGCCAATGTGGAGAGAGAGAGAGCTATGACGAACTCTACTCAAATGGATACTCATGGAGGAGGAATGTCTTTGACTCTAGATAACTGGAAATCTCCCTTTCAAAAAAGAAACTACACAATCTTCTCCTGGGAGCAGGATCAGGCAGGACTGTGACCTCCAAATATTATGCCGCCAAGGTTGGTGCCTGCTCTGGATCAGGGCTCAGTCCCTGATTTGTCTTGAATGGAGAGACATCCTTCCTGTTAGACTTGGGTGAGGGAGAATCTTTTTTGTCAGAATCCCTCTTTGCCCTGTATTGTTCATTCTTAAGATTTCTCCTTCCTGGGAAAGACTTTAAAAAGAAGACACCTTTTCAAAATGTATTTATTACAGCATTCTGAAGCTAAATCTGTGGCACATGTCACATGTGGAATTTATATGATCCACTCTCAATCACACAACACAAAGCTAATGTGTATTATTGGCGGGGAGACATTTGTGACCACTCTGGCCAAATTTCTCAAACCCTGAAGCCTTTTAACCTTTTCATTTTTATGGTCAACTTAACCACTGATGAACACTAACAGGTTAAGAAATTTGAATAAGTAAACAGCTGAAGAAGCAGGCTTGAGCCTCACAGTTCGTTTAGGATGGAGTGGTAGAAGAGAACAGACTATTCACATCTGAAAACAAACAAACACTACTCTAACCGTAGACTACACTACTGTCACAGTAAACAAAAGAAAAAGCACTAACTGCCCAGAGAGTGTGAAAATATAGAATTTCAGGACTGGGAGTGCCCTGACAAAGCTGTTGGATCCATGGCAATGAGATCTCGACAGCTGGGGAATCATGGTGTATTATGTGAGTTAGAGGATGAGTATGACCTTGAGAGCTCTACAGAGGCCAAGACGGCTGCCTTTGGTAATCGTCTATTTCAGCAGTGAAGAGAAGGACTGGACTGTATTGTGCAAGACTAAATTTTTTTTTACCTGTACTAGTCCTTTAAGAATAATGACAGTAAATGCAAAGGCTCACTTGTACAGTTCTTGGTCACAACAGTTTTTCAGCAAGCAAATCCAATCATCACTACAGATAAGTGTTAAAAAACATGATTGATTCAGTGAAGAACATAACTGGTTACAGTAAAGTTGAAATGGAATGAAAATGTATATGAAGCATATAATGACAATCAAAATGTTCATCAGTACTAGGCTCAAATAATAAAATCCTTTGGGTGGAAAAAAAGGACTGAAATAAACTTGCTTCCCTTACTCATTACACTTTCTGTAAATTTACAAAAACTAACATCAGTCTATTTTACAAATTATGATTCTTCACTGCCAAAATGGCTCTTCTGCCTGCCAATACAGTTAGGCAATAATCTTTTTAATAGTACGGTGACATAAGCACATTTTGACAGCAAAGCTGGAATTAATTCTAAATTCACATATGCTTGCCAGCCCCACAGTGAACTGCATAATGATGTAACAGTAAAGTACCATCTGGTACTCACCACATACAGCAATTTACCCTTTATACTTCAGACTGAAACAGTGCCTAATTCTGCTCTCCACAGGATGTGTGTTACTTTGAAAAAGATGATGTTCCAGGGATTAGCACAGTGATCTCTTGTGATGCTGGGTGATCTGGTACTTGAAATACTGTCTGCATTGTTGAACATTGTTGCCTAATTTTATGTTCTGTTTTCTTGTATTATTTCTGATGTGCAGTATTTTAAGCAGTTATTCTGTGCATAGATACTCAGAAAGGTCACATGATCATAAATGTAGCTTAAAAGAAATATAAACTGCTCAAAATGCAACTTTATCAGAATGTATGAATGGAAAAAAAACAGTTACGAAATATCAGAATCAATTATTCGTTCATTCAAATACAATTAAAAATTCAAACACAATTCACCAGAAAGCACACAAATGTTGCTGACATAACACTGAGTTATTAAAAATGAGCAATTTCAACATACCAAGTCCTGCATTTCTTTCTGTAGCCGCAACAAAGCCTTTTTTGTTCCGACTGCAAATACATAGGTGTCCATATCTTCATCATTCAGAGTGACTTTTATTTGCTAATAGAGAGAAAGTCAAGTACAAAAAAAAAAAAGATTAGGCAATTTTGCTCATTGACTAGTCAGTCTACCTGTACAGCGCAGATTTCCCCAACATCAATCTAAAAACAACCTCTAGTAAAATTTGCATGTAACCTCTATATGAAGTACTAGTGTTTTACTGTCTCAACAGCCTAAAGATTAACACAGCATGTAGATGATCAGTCAGGTTAAGGATGTGAGGCAAACTCATTTTGCTACTGTGCAAGCACAGAAACTACTAAAAGAAAAAGTACAGTTTTGTACCTACCATAAATGTAGATGTTCGAGGATCCACATTGCTGCAGTCCTAACCATTGGGTAGTCCGCTGTCCAGTCGGCCCGAATACCAAAGTATATGGCTGACGTCGGTCAAGGCGCATTAGACTGACGTCAGGACGTCAGGGTACTAATGCGCATGACCGACGTCATATCCTCAGTCTTTTCTTGCCCCAGATGTCAGAAGGCTCTAAAAAGACAAGGCCCAAACCAAAACACCAACAAAAACCTGCACCAAACATATATACAATATATACAAATGCACAAGAATATAGCCTAACCCACACCACAACCCCTAAACACAGAGGGGAAGGAGGGAGGGTAAACTGGACTGCAGCAATGTGGATCCTCGAACATCTACATTTATGGTAGGTACAAAACTGTACTATGTTCTTCATTCCACATTGCTGCAGTCCTAACCATTGGGTAGAATCCCAAAGCAGAGGTAAGGGAGGCTGGCAAATCATAAGGAAGCAGGAGCTGTCAACATGCCTTGCAAAATAGCTGTGGCAAAACCAGCCCTAGATTTAGAGTAGAGAGGAAGGTGGTAATGCTTAGAGAAAGTATGTACTGAACTCCAAGTAGCTGCCTCCAAAATATCCTTAGTTGCCACCCCCCTGAGAAATGCTGTTGAAGTGGCAGTAGCCCTTGTGGAATGAGGCCTAATCCCAGCCGTAATCTCCTTGCCATGATGGGAATAACAAAATGAAATGCAAAACCCAATCCACTTAGAAATAGTTTGCTTAGACACAGGCTTGCCCTGAGAAGTCAAGGCAAAAGAAACAAACAACTGCTGAGACTGCCTGAAATCCTTAGTCCTGCTTAAATAATAACGTAACTGCCTATGTACATCTAAAGTGTGCAAAATCTTTTCTCCCTTGTTTTGGGGATCTGCATAGAAAGTAGGCAAATGAATAGTTTGGTTTAAAGCCACACTAGAAACCACCTTAGGCATAAAGGAAGGATTAGTACGTAATGATACTCTATCCTTATGGAAAATCAAAAGGGCTCTACTGCCATAAGGGCCTGCAACTCAGAAACCCTTCCTGCAGAAGAAATGGCCAACAAAAAAGCAGTCTTCCATGACAAGTATTTTAACTCAGCAGTAGCCGCAGGCTCAAAAGGTTGTAGAGCAAGTTTTTCCAACACAAAATTGAGATCCCAAGCAGGAGTAGGAGCTCTACGTGGGGTCTTATATTCTTTGCCCTCTAAGAAACTGCTTGAACAAAGGATGTGAAAACAATGGTGGGTCACAATCATAGTGAGCTGAAATTGCTGCAGCATGAAATTTAATGGAAGAGAAGGACAAACCTTTGTCCAATAACTCAGTAAGATATTGAAGAGCCACACTCAAATTAGGCTCAGAAATCTCCAAATTCTTTGCTGCACTCCAAAATAAAAATCTCTTCCATTTTTCTGCGTACACTTTCCTTGTACTAGGTCTTCTGGCTTCCATAATCACATTTAAAACTTGTTGAGGAAGTTGAGACCTGCTGTGTTTCAAAACAGAATATGCCAGGCTGTTAGATGAAGAGATTGAAGCTTGACATTGAGCAGGTGACCGTCCCTCTGAGATAACAGGTGTGGAATCAATGGTAAAGGCCATGGAGGCTTCCTTACCAGACTCCTTAGAAGTGGGTACCAGTGTTGCCGAGGCCAATCTGGAGCTATTAAAATCATCCTTGGCTTGTCTTGTCTGATCTTTAGGAGCACCTTTGGGAGAAGAGGGAGAGGTGGAAAGGCATACACATGAAGATTTTTCCAACTGAAAGAAAGAGCGTCCACTTTCCAAGCTGTGTGATGAAACCCCTTTGTGCAAAACTTTGGCAGCTGGTGGTTTAGTGGAGAAGCGAACAGATCTATGTCTGGAGTTCCCCATGACACTGTCAATTTCTGAAATACATGAAGATCCAGTTTCCACTCGTGGGGATCCATGATTTGCCTGCTTAACACATCTGCTAAGGAGTTCTGTGCTCCCGGCAGAAACCTTGCTTGAAGAGTTAGTTGCAAGCTGAGCGCAGTCTCCCATAAAATCATTGCTTGCCTGCATAGAGGATAAGAATGTGTTCCCCCTTGTTTGTTGATGTACCACATGACAGTTGTGTTGTCTGTTAGAATCAACACCTGCCCAGGAAGAAGTAACTCCTTGAAAGCCATTAATGCAAACTGAACTGCTAACATCTCCTTCATATTGATATGTAGATGCTGTAGTCTGGCAGGCCACTTGTCTTGTATCCACTTTCCATTTAGATGAGCTGCCAAGCAATGTCCGAGGCATCTGTCGTTAAAATCTGACTCGCCTCCGGTCGGGTCACAGAGAGTCCCTTGTTTAGGTGACATTCCTGAGCCCACCACAAAAATTCTTTTTGAATGCAAGGTATTATTTGAATGACAGTGTCCAAATCCTGGCAGTGCTGTGTCCACACATTTTGAGATACCATTGCAGCTTCCTCATATGCAGTTTGGCATTGGGAAGCACCAGAATACAAGATGCCATGAACCCTAAGGCTTGAAGGACTGTCCTTGCAGTCAGCCGGGACTGAAGAGATAGTTGATGGAAGTAACTGGAAAGATTCTTTTGTTTGTCCGGGGTTAAAAAGGCCATCTGGGCTGCTGTATTCAGTCTCACACCCAGAAAGCACATGTCTTGAGAGGGTACTAGACTGGACTTTATTTCGTTCACAGAATACCCTAGGCATCTTAGCACTGCTATGACATATTCCAGATGCTGTAGAAGGTCTTCCTTTTCTTGAGCCAGAATCAGGCAGTCGTCCAAGTAAGGATAGATTTGAATTCCTTTCAGCCTGAAGTAAGCTATCACTGGAGCCAGAACCTTTGTGAATACTCTGGGCAGTAGATAAGCCAAAGGGCAATGCAGAGAACTGATAATGAGAATTTCCAGCTCGAAACGCAGATACTTCCTGCAACTTAGTCTTATAGGCACATGAAGGTAAGCTTCCTTGAGATCTAAAGTTACCATCCAATGATCTTTGCCCAGCAGAGGTAAAAGCTGTTGTAACGTCAACATCTTGAACTTGGGAATGTCCAGATAAGTGTTGAGGATAGATAAATCCAAAATAGGTCTCCACGTGTTCCCCTTCTTTGGAACTAGGAACAGGCGAGAATAAAATCCTAGGCCCCTTTCTGGTACAGGGACTGGCTGGATAGCCCTATTTGGAGTAACAAAGAAATTTGCTTGTGAGCCTCTTTCCTTTGTGGAGGGGGAACGTCTGGCATGCCTTTGAAAGGGGGCAAGGTATGGAAATAAAACCTGTAACCGTGGTGAATGATATCCAACACCCATCTGTCTTGAGTGATTAAATCCCAATTTTCTTTGAAAAGAGACAGTCTTCCTCCCAAAGGAGCTGCCAGACGAGAATCTACTGGCAGCTGAAAAGGCAGGTCATTGGGTCTGTTTACGAAAGGACTGACCCCTGCCCTCACCAGAAGGCTGAGCAGGTGAACCCCCTGTTCTAGGCCTAAAAGAACCTTGAGCCCTGCCCCTACCACGTCTAGACCTACCCCTAGACTGGGAATCATAAGCAGGATATGTCCATCCCTTAAGTAGGCCAATTTCTACTAAACTTCGGTCGCTGCACCTGCAAAAAATCTTTAACAGTTTGCATAGACTTAGCTTTGTCCTCCATTTTCTTTAAAACTGCTTCCACAGGCGAACCAAATAACACATCAGACTGTAAAGGAGCATCCAAAATCCTAGACTTAACATGTTCTGCTAAATTCTGATCCCTCAACCAGGCATGCCTGCGAAGAACAGAACTAGTGGCAGCCACCCTCGAGGAGGCCTGCACAGCATCAAAACCACATTGCAAAGAATGCTTACCCACTTGTTCAGACACATGAACTAAATCCAGCAACTCTTTACACTCTATACCTTCCGCCAAAGCATCCACCTTAGATTTCAATTGTGAAAGGAGATAATTTTGATATTTTAGCATGTGAAACTGACAATTCAACGCTCTCATGGCTAAAGTGGAAGAAGTATACACTTTCTTTCCCCACCTATCCAAAGCCCTTGCCTCTTTATCAGTGGGAACAGGATTTTTAACAACAGAGGCCTTAACACCCTTAGGCCCCTGAGAAACAGTTTCCGGGTCTGCCCTAGGACTCTTAAACAGATACTTATGAGCTTCAGGCACCCTATAGTACCTATCAGGCTTAACAGGGGCAGGAGGCAAAGAATCAGGGTTCAGGAAGCCTCTGCAAAAACATCTTCCACCACATTCAACACAGGAGGTATAGCTAAGGGCCTATGCTGGGGTAAAATAAGAATTCCCTAAGCCTTTTCCTGGAATCAGAGTAATCTTGGCCTTCCCATTTAAAGTGCTCCCTCATGGAATGCAGAGTCTCTGAAAATGAGAAATCCTCAGGAGGAGAAGCTGTAGGAGTGGAATCATCCACATCAGAATCAGAATAAGGAGGATACTCCTGCAAGTCTTCCACAGAAGACTCAGAAGCCTCTGAACACCGTTCAAAACTCTCAAACTCGGTTCCACCCGAGGCCTCTTATCAGGAGGGGGCATAGAGCCTCTAATCATAGTAATTAAATCTTCTGCCATTTTAAGCATATGTTTCTTAGGCACAGAACCTGAAGTGCTAGGAGAAGCCCCACTGAAGCTGAACTTGGCCTACCTCTCAAAGAAGTTTTGGAAACAGTAGGAGAAGCTCTAACTACCTTGGGAAGAGAGGGAAGAACAGTTACCTGAGAAGCCCCCTCAGCCTGGCCTACCTCCTGAGAGGGCACATCCTGTAACAGTAAAGTCTCTGCCTGAGACTCCAAAGAAACTCCTGGCAAAACCTCTGGCTCCACTGAGCCCTCTAAAGAACCGACGTCCGGGACTGCCGGTTCAGCAACCCTAGGCTTTGCTGTTTTGTCCTTGCGCTTTTTGGACGAAGCGGGCGTCGGAGCATCCGACGGCATTTTGTAATTACACCGCTTCCCAAACACTAACCTGGCACAGTCTAACCTCCTCTTAATAGTGCGTTTGTTAAATCTAGCACAAGAGCGGCAACCAACAACGTCGTGCTCAGGCCCTAAACAAGGTATACACAAAGTATGGTAATCCCTATGAGGTATCTGTTTCCCACAAGAAATACAGTTATTCACTTTTCTGACATCCGGTTAAATACTGAGGCAAGAAAAACCAAAATGTTCCCCAACGGGTACTTAGCCAACTTTGATTCGGTCTGAAACTCCGACTTCGGAAATATTTCAGAACGCCAACCTGCACTCGCAAAACTGCTTCTGCATCGGACCATGCGGCAAAAAAGACTGAGGATATGACGTCGGTCATGCGCATTAGTACCCTGACGTCCTGACGTCAGTCTAATGCGCCTTGACCGACGTCAGCCATATACTTTGGTATTCGGGCCGACTGGACAGCGGACTACCCAATGGTTAGGACTGCAGCAATGTGGAATGAAGAACATCCAGGTTCCAACACCAAAGACAGGTTCTGCTTGGGTGGGGAGGAAGGTTTGTTGTGCTGTTCCATTCTTCAAAAACCACCAAACAGCAATTCTTGAACTGAAAACAGGGTGCGAGTCCAAATGGGCAGAACAGGTTATATATTGCTCTAAAATACAACTTTGGCCCCCTGCCTCTTCTAGGGCTTGGTGTCTAGACACATTATATCTCTCTCCACAATAAAAAAATGCCTCTTACAGCACACATAGATGGTAGACAAGAATTATCTAGTCTACCAAGAACTAGACCAATGTTTCTCTCCATTACTGTTAACATCTTGAACATTCTATGGCCTGTGTCTCCCTTACTTACCCTCTGGCAACTCTGTATCCCAGGTCCTCATGATCACTTACAGCTCATACACATGTACCATTAGGTCAGTTGGTTATACTACTACCCACTTGTTAAAGAAGTACTTCCCCATGTTACTCTAAGCTTCCATCAGCCTATTTCAAATCATGGCTACTTGTTGAATGACATTTAATGGGAAAGGCTACTCAACAGTTTGTTTGTACAGTAAAGGTATTCACTATTTCAGCACATTTTATTTCTCTTTATTAGCTGTGTTGGTGGACTGGCATAAGACTTTTCATACATGACCGAAGACAAAGACAAACTGCAAATAATAAACAATTCACAAAGGTAATCCATACAGCTTTATGCAATTCAACAACAAAATAAAACCTACAGATAAGCAGCAGTCTAGGTTACATAAGGAAGACGTAAACATTTTTCTGCAGACTGTGCACACAATCCTGAGATATGAAAGCTAACATAAGGAAACTAAAACATGAAAAACAGTAATAATGAGGATACAAACCCAGCCAGCTTTTAGTGAATTGTATTTTATATACATGAAACATTTATAAACAATTCTGAAAGTGCCAATGGACTACATAGGGAGTTTAACAGCCTGTCTTCTGAAAAACTGCTGTGCTGTGTTGCCTAGAAAAACCTTCTGTAATTGGGACACTGTCGGACCCTGTGCCTAAACAGGGATTTTATTCTAATCAAATTATCCTTGTGGCAAGGTTCCTTAAAAAAAAAAGTGTGTTTGCTGTCAAAGTTGAGTACCTTCCTGGGAAGCCAAGGCCCTCTGTACTGAATGGTAACTGCATGAGTTTATGCACACTAGAAATACTACTTGAGGTTATGGCGAGTTCTAACCGGTCCCTCTAAGAAGAGTGCTGCACCAGATCAACACCTACTGAAGCTGCAGCAACAAGTTGTGCATTTATAAATCAGCAGCCCACCTCACCAAGCAGCCTAAAAGCCAGTGACCTTCTAAAGAAGCACAGCAATGAAAATAATGTGGATTTTTACTTGAAGGCAGTCAAAATC
This sequence comes from Protopterus annectens, assembly GCF_019279795.1. NCBI lineage: Eukaryota > Metazoa > Chordata > Ceratodontiformes > Protopteridae > Protopterus > Protopterus annectens. The sequence continues at coordinate 1,192,895,145 of NC_056747.1, read as the reverse complement.
ATGCAAGTCAAGAAGTGTCTCTCCAAGCCAAGTGGGCAAGGATTCCATTATCATTTTTGATACGGTAGTCACGGAAGGCCTGTACAGACATGAACGACGCTGATTCCAGGAATACCAAAAACTTAAACAAGAAATACTTGCAAGGGCTGGAACATCACCAGAGGCCCAGTTTAGCAAGTTTCATAACTGCACATTTAGTAAGCGAAGACAGGGAAACTCACAGATGGTCAACTCAATGCTCATTTAAAAACTGTGTTTAGAATCTCATGCAAAGAAAGTAAGCAAAATTTTAGAAAGAATGACAATACATTTTAAGTTTAAAGGGGTACTTCCAAGTAATATGAGAAAACTAGTAGTCCAGAGTGACTAAGTCTTCTAACTAACTTGATGTAATAGGAGAATGATATGTGCTAAATGAACTTGCAAACCATAAAAGTTATGTACTCACCATAACTATCTATCTGTGTTGCCCATTTTCATTCTTCAACGAATGGGTCTCAGATCCAACCTAGGATCCAACTCGGCCACTTATCTCTAGATTCTTGGACTCGACTCTCAAGCTCCTCTCTTTACTCATAATGCCACTGACCACTGCAGTACCTAATTTTGAGTTTGCTGATACTACAAGACCATCAGAGTATTATAATAATAATAATAATAATAATAATAATAATAATAATAATAATAATAATAATGAGAGACTGCAGAGTAGTAGAATAGCAGCTGAAACAGGAAGTGTTGTTCCTAATAAAAAACTTCATCAGGTCACTCACAAAGACATGGACAGGAGGAAGGGGGCTGTGGGAGTTGAAGAATAAAAATGGACAACACAGATGCATAGTTATAGTGAGTACATAACTTGCATATCTGTTGTTATCATTTTCATTTGTTCCTCAACGAATGGGACAGAGTCCCTGCTATGTTAACCTTGGTGGCCTTCATGGAAGGACGTTCTGAAGAACCACAGAACAGAATGCAGACCTATTTTTGGATATGAACTCCAACTTGGAATGAGCAATAAAAGTATGAGAGTTAGACCAAATGTCAGCTGCACAAATATCAACAGAAGCTCTGGCCCAAAAAGCAGCTGACTTAGCCATCAACCTGGTTCAGTATGCTTTTGCATGCTCTGGCAAGGTTAAAACTCTCAAAGAATAAACATAAGAGATGCAATCTGTTATCCATTTGGCTAGGGTAGTTTTGGATACTGGTTTTCTCAATTTGTTACTGGAAAAGGACGCAAACAATTGGTCAGACTTTCTAAATTCATTCATCCTATGAAGATAAAAATTAAATTGCATATGTACATCTAAAAGGTGAAGCATGTAATCCCCTTTGTTGTCAAATTTAGGAAAGAAAACTTACAAATTGATCACTTGCTTGATGTTTGTTTCAGAGGCAACTTTGGGTAAAAAGGAAGGATTAGTATGTAAGGTAACCATATCTTTGTGGAAAATCAGGTAAGGTAGTTTGGAAGAGTGTGTGCCTTGACTTCAGAAACTCATCTCACAGAAGTTACAGCCACAGGATAGACTGTTTTCTAGGAAAGAACACTGAGATCTGACTTAGCGGAGGGCTCAAAAGATGATCGTATTAAACTCTGTAACACAACTGTGAGATCACAAGGAGGAGTGAGATCCTTTATTAGAGGTCTAAGTAAAAAGGTACCTTTAAGGAACGCTTTACATAACTTGGATGAAGCTAAAGAGGAAACATCATCTACAAAGTGACAGAGATGGCTGCCAATTAAACTTTAATGGTGGAGAAACTTGCACCACTTTGAAAAACTGAAGCAAAAAAATTTAAAACAGCAAGGACTGGTGTGGTGAAAGGATCCACCTCTTTCTGCCGAGCCCAAAAAGAAAATCTCTGCCATTTTCTCTTATAAACCTTCCTTGTAAAAGGTTTCTGGGACAAAAACAAAGTTTGGCGAAATGGAGAAGAAAGCCTGGAATTGCAAGCCATCACTGGAATTGGAGAAACCATGCTATCAATCTGAGGCCTGCAATGTCTGGATCAGTCAACCCTGACAGATGTGATAGGAGGTCTGGACTGGGGTCCAGTGTCCATGGGGGACAAAGAAGGTGAGACCATTGGAAGGGGAACCACACTTCCCGAGGCCAGAAGGGGGCAATGAGGATTGCCTTGCTCTTCAACTTAAGTGCGTTCGGAAGAAAGTTGGGGATTAGAGGTAGGGGAGGATAAGCATATACAAGACCAGAGGGCCAAATGTGGACTACAGTATCTCTCGGTGACTGTCCCTGAAGGGGAGTTAAGAACCTGATGCATTTTGTTGCTGAGGATACAGGCAAACAAAGCAAAGCAAGGTTGACCCTATTTGTGGAAGATCATTTTTGCCACTGACCAGTTAAGAGACCATTCGTGAGGCATCAGAGTCCTGCTGAACTTGTCAGCTAGAACGCTGGATTTCCCCATTATATGCATCGCTACAAGGAAACAGTTGGAGGAGATCGCCCTCTGCCAGACTCTCATTGCTTCTCAGCAAATGGAGAAAGACCCTAGTTTTTCTTGTTTGTTGAAGTACCAAACCACTGACATATTGTCCGTTTAGATAGCAACTGTCTCAACAGGAAGAGCGCTCCGAAGGGCCTGCAACAGTAAAAGAATTGCTCTCATCTATAAGACATTTATATGCTGTTTGGTCTATTCTAGAGACCACGTGCCTTGAACAGTCTATCCTAAAAAATGCCCCCCACCCCACCCCAACTGGGAGGCATCCGTGGTCAAAGTAGCATTTGGGGGTGGAAAGATAAATGGATGTCCTTGACAAATCTTGTCAGATTGAATCCACTACAGTAGGGAATCCTTGCAGACTCAAGATAGTTTTATAGGACATTGCAAAATTTGTCTAAGAATGGACTACTGTACTGCTAGAGTCCACTGGAGGATTTGCACGTGAAGGTTAGCAGTAGGTATCAAGGTAATCACTGCAGCCATCGATCCCAGGGCTTTGAGAGCCAAATATGCTGGGGACAATCTGTCCAACATGCAGTCTCAAGGTAGGAATTCTGTTTTGTGGTAAAAGAGTGAGATGATTGACTGTATCTAGATGACCCCTATAAACTGTAAGACTTAAACTGGTTGAAGGTGGGACTTTGAAAGAATGATTGTGAAAGAATAGTTGTACAAAATCTTACCCTAACCATAGATGTCCTTCTCTTCCACGTTGCAGTATTCCAACTGCTGGGTTTCCCTCTCTTGCTACCTGAACATCCAGCCAGTAAACAAAAGCTTGTAGTCACTGCTAGGTACATAAAACGTGTGATGTTGGCCTAGGGAGCATGGGCCACAAAAGTGACGTCTGCACTTACCTTTCATCAGAAATGAATGCCCCAGTATCAGGAAGCTGTACAGGCTCTATGCCATCTAGGAAAGAACAGTTCAGATGGAGAGAAGGGGAAAGGTGGGACAGAATGAATACTGCAACATGGAAGAGAAGGACATCTATGGTTATGGTAAGATTTTACACAACTATTCTATGTCCTTCTATTCTCATGTTGCAGTGTTCCAACTGTTCAGCGAGTGCCATACCTCACAGGGAAGAAGAGGGAGGTGAAATGGAGCTACTCTCCACAAAGCCATGTAGGATTGCACTTGCAAACCCTGCTCTGGATCTGAAGACATGATCCAACCTGTAATGTTTACTGAAGGTGTGGACAGATGACCAGGTAGCTGCCTTAAGGATGGAAGTAGTGTCCAATCCTTTGAAAAAGGCTCCAGATGAAGTTGTGACTCTGGCAGAGTGGGCCTTAATTTTGGAATTGAGCTGTTTCCCATGGAATGTGTAGTAAAAGGATAGAACTTTGGAGATCCAGACTGAAATGGTCTGCTTCGTCACTGTCTTTCCCAGGGCCCTGGGGTGGAAGGAGACAAAAGCTGGTCTGATTTCCGTAGTCTTGCCCAGTTAAAATCCAAGTTGTCTGTGAACATCAAGTGAATATAAGACTCTCTCATTGTCATTTTGGGGATTAGGAAAATAGGTGGGCAGGTGAATACCCTGATTTAGGGATAACTCATTAACCACCTTGAACATAAAGGAGGGGTTGGTCCTCAGGGTTACTCTATCCTTGTGGAAGAAGAGGAAAGGAAGTGTTGACATAAGGGCCTGGCATTCTGACACTCTCCAGGCTGATGTGAGGACCACCAGGGCTACAGTTTCCAGGTACGATGTTTCAGGGAAACCTTGGCAGCTGGTTCAAAAGAGGCCATAGTGAGTTTCGCTACGACATAATTCAAATCCCAGGGAGGAGGGATCTGCATCCGGGGGGGGGGGGGCTGAGGTGTAGTATTCCCTTAAAGAATAGCTTAGAAGGGAGACAGGAGGCTAGAGGAAGATCAAGAGGCAAGCAGGCTGAAATAGCAGCAAGGTGAGCCTTAACTGAAGTATATACCAACCCAGCTTGGAGCAGATCACACAGGTAGGGAAGCACTAGTGGGACCTCTGTTTTTAATGGGTCTAAATGTCTTTGCTGGCACCACATGGAGAACCTCTTCCATTTAGACAGATATGATCTCCTAGTACTAGGTTTCCTGGCCTCCTGCAGGGCTCCAAGCACATCCCCAGTGTAAAGGTGTCTCAAAGGGATCAGAATTCTATCACCCACAGGGTTAGGTTCAGAAATTCCAAGTGGAAATGGATCAGGGATCCTTTGTCCTGTGTGAGAAGGTCCACTTTGTGAGGTAACTTGTGGTGATTAGCCCTGGATAATTGCAAAAGGAGGGGGAACCAATGCTGTCATGGTCAAAAGGAAGTCACCAGCAAGATTCTTGATCTGTCCTGTTGGATATTCAGCAGGACGTTTTGAATTAGTGTGTGTGTGGGGGGGTGTATATAGAAACATCCCCTTCCATGAGATGGAGAAGGCATCTGTTGCCTTTGCTAAGGGACTGGGTAGCCTGGTGCAAAACAATGGTAGCTGTCTGTTCAGTGGGGAGGCAAACAGATGTATTTGAGGTGTACCCCCATCTGTGAACAGTATCCATGGGATTGTGATATGGACCTGCTCAAGGTGTCTGCCTGAATGTTCTGAGCAGAAGGAATATAAACTGCCTGCAGAGTTATTCCGTGTTGGGCTGCCAGATCCCATGCCTGGAGAGCAAGTCTGTAAAGCAAACAGGATTTTGTTCCTCATTGTTCGTTCACATACCAAAGAAAAAGAAGTTATGTACTCACCATAACGTTCCATCTGAGTAGTCGTACTTCATTTATCTTCAACCTGTGGGTATTCAGATCCAAGACTGCCACATCACCAGCATCTGATCCGAGCTCCAAGCTCCTCCCCTACCCATAATGCCCCTCCATCTCCTTCCTTCTTTCCCTCAGATCGAGTTTGCTGAATCAGAAAACACAGCCCAACCCAAATAACCTTACCATTAAAGGTTCACACAGTCTAAACCAAGTATAACCAGCCGAGCCACAATGTGCATCTCTCCCATATACCAAAATAGGACAATAGTGACAAGGTCAGGGGGAAGGAGGAAGGGATGGTTGAATACAAATGAAGTACAACTACTCAGATGGAATGTTACAGTGAGTACATAACTTTTTTATCTGAAGTAGTTTACTTCACTTGATCTTCATCCTGGGGGACAGAGTTCCTATCTACCAACAACTGGGTGAGCCCTCATGGAAGGATATTTCGGAGCACCGCGGAGTCAAATGATGCCCTCCTCCTGGATACAATGTCTAATTTGTAATGGGATATGAAGGTATGAGATGAGGACCAAGTAGCTGCAGAACAAATATCATCCAGCGACACACTCTATCAGAAGGCCGCTGAAATTGCAATAGATCTAGTGGAATGGGCTTTGATTATACCCGGAGGGGAAATGCCTTTGTCAGAATATGCCTGGCTGATACACTGAGAAATCCATCTACCAATGGTGACTTTGGAGATTGGTTTACCTAAAAATGTTTTGAAATAAGACACAAACAATTGGTCTGATTTACGGAAATACTTCATTCTGTGTAAATAAAATGGCAAAACCAGCTCTGGGTTTAGAGAAAATTGGCAAATGATAATGCTTGTTGAAAGTATGACCAGAAATCCAGGTAGCAGCTGCTAGGATGTCCCTAGTAGGGACACCCCTGAGAAAGGCTGTAGAGGCAGATGCAGCCCTGGTTGAATGGGGTCTGATGCCCTGTGGGATAGGTTTTCCATGGTGATTATAGCAAAAATGAATGCAGTTGGCCTATCCATTTTGAAATGGTTTGTTTTGAAATAGCTTTCCCCTCTGTCCCTGCAGCAAATGCCACCAGCAGCTGTTCAGATTTCCTTTGAGGTTTAGTCCTGTCCAAGTAGAATCTAAGCTGTCTGTGCACATCTAAACAGTGCAGTATCTGTTCCCCTTTGTTCTGTGGGTTAGGAAAGAAGGTAGGCAAATTAATGGACTGATTAAGAGCCACACTGGATACCACCTTGGGCATGAAGGAGGGACTGGTTCTGAGGGACACCCGTCCGCATGAAAGATGATGAAAGGTTGCACTGCCATAAGGGCCACTAATTCAGATACCCTTCTTGCAGAAGTGATTGCTAAAAGGAAAGCTGTTTTCCAGGAAAGATTTTAAATCTGCAGTAGCAGCTAGCTCGAAAGGAGGAAGAGTGAGTTTCTCCAAGACAAAGTTAAGATCCCAGGCTGGAGTTGGAGCTCTCCTGTGTGGCCTTAAAATTTTTGGCCCCTCTGAGGAACTGCTTGAGCAGTGGGTGAGAGAAGAGGGGAGGCTCTGTGCTATAATGAGCTGAAATGGCTGAGGCATGAATTTTAATGGAGGAAAAAGACAAGCCCTTATGAAGCATCTCAGTCAAGTATAGTAGAATCTGAGGTAAACTGGGCACTGCTGCGTTCATTCCTTGAGAATGGTTCCAGGCACAGAATCTTTTCCATTTTGCAGCAAAAGATTTTCCAGTACTAGGCCTCCTTGCCTCTAAAATGATATCCATCACTGATTTACTGAGGGATGGTGAAGGAGAGATTAGGTAATTAGCCAGGCTGTTAGGTTCAGGGTTTGCAGCTGAGGGTGAAGAATCTGGTTCTCTTGCTGAGACAACAGGGAAGGAATCTGAGGCAGGTGCCATGGAGCCAAGCGTGACACATTGCGCAAGGGTGGGTACCAGTGTTGGCAAGGCCAGTCTGGTGCAATTAAAATTGTCCTTGGCTTGTCCTGATTGATCTTTAGTAGTACCTTGGAGAGCAGAGGCACAGAAGGAAAGGCATAAACTGATAGGTTTTTCCAGCTGAAGGATAGAGCATCCACTTTCCAAGCTAGCTTGTGGGGAATCCTTGTGCAAAATGTGTCCAGCTGATGGTTCTGGGGAGAGGCAAACAGGTCTATATCAGGGCTCCCCCATTTGCTTGTCAACATGTTGAAAATCCTTGGTTCCAGTTTCCACCTGTGTGAGTCCATGAGGTTTCTGCTTAGTCCGTCTGCCAGTCTATTTAGTTTTCCTGGCAGGAATTGAACTTGTAGACTCACTTGATAGCTCAAGGCTGTGTTCCACAATGCCATGGCTAGTCTGCAAAGGGGGTAGGAATGTGTACACCCCTGCTTGTTTATGCACCACATGACAGTGGTGTTGTCCGCCTTTACCATTAGCTGTCCTGGAAGAATGTGGGCCTTGAAGGCTGTCTGCACAGCAAACATTTCCTTTTGATTTATGTGCAGCTGCATTTGACTTGGGTTCCATTTGCCCTGAATGCACTTCCCTGCCAGGTAAGCCCCCCATGCATAGTTTGAAAAGTCTGTTGTTAGGATTTTGGTGGCAGGGGGTAATGTGAATGGTAGTCCCCTGTTTTGGTGGAAGGCCTCTGCCCACCAAAGGAACTCTAGGAGTAGGCAAGGTACGATAGGAATCCTTGCTTCTAGATCCTGTGAATGTTGACACCATAGGCTTTTGAGATACCACTGTAGTTTCCTCATATGCATCCTTGCACATGGAATTAGAATAATGCAGGAGGCCATGAGCCCGAAGGCTTGCAGTATTTGCCTTGCAGATAGCTGGGTTTTTGAGGCCACTTGGTTGAAAGTAAGTTGTCAAATGAATCCGTTTCTCTGGCGTGAGGAAAGCCATCTGGGAAGTTGTATTCAAGCTTGCTCCCAGGAATATAATTTGTTGACAGGGTACCAGGTGGGATTTCTTTTCATTTATGGTGAACCCCAGACAAGTCAGTACCCTTTGAACAAAGGCCAGATGATTCAAAAGAATGTCCTTGTTTTCTGCCTGAATTAAGAAAATCGTCCAGGTATGGGTATATTTGAATATATCTTTGCCTGTAAAATGCAATGACTTGAGCTAGGCACTTTGTGAACACCCTCGGCACAGTAGATAAGCCAAAGGGCAGTGCACAGAACTGATAGTGCATGTAGCCTGCTTTGAAGCATGGGCATCGTCTGCAAGACTCCCTGATAGGGATGTGCAGGTAATGCTTCTTTTAAGTCTAGTGTTGCCAACCATGCATCCTTGCCTAGCATAGGAAGCAGCTGTTGAAGAGTCAGCATTTTGAATTTTGGAATCACCAGAAAGGTGTTTAGCCTTTTCTGGGTACTAGGAAAAGTCTCAAATAGAAACCTTGTCCCTATTCCTCTTCTGGAACCAAATGAATAGCTCCCATGTTTAAGAGCTTGATTTTTTGTATTTGATTTTGGGCCTCTGCCCACTGATTTGGGGGTAGATCTGGCCACTCGCTTGGTGTTGGTAACATGTGAAAATGAAATCTGTACCCTTGGGACACTATTTAAAACCCATTTGTCCTGGGTAATGAGTTTCCAGTTTTTGGCCTGCAGACCAATCTTTCCACCTAAAGGAGCATTCAGTTGGGAAGTGCTTGGAAGTTTTAAAAGCAAGTCATTGAGACAGTTTTCCATAGGGGGAGTCTTACTACTCGCAGGTTTGGGTGGGGAAACCCCCCACTGCCTAGTCTTATGTTTCCTTGGGACTGAAACCTGGTATTTCTGCTGGGTCTGGGTTTGGCTTGAGAAGACCTGGAAGGGGCTGGAAAGGACCAATTTTTAGAGGGCCAGTGCCTACTAAATCTAGGAGGCTGAACTTGTAAGACATCTTTAACAGTTTGCATAACCTTAAGCTTTATCTTCCATCTTTTTAGGAACGTCCTCAGCCTTGTTGCCAAACAGGCGGTCCTGATTTAAGGGAGCATCCAACAATTTAGCTTTAACATGATCAGGCAAACAAACCCTGCTCCTTAAGCCAAGCATATCTTCTGAGCACAGACCCAATAACAGCAGCCCTGCAAGAAGCCTCTAATGAATCAAATCCAAATTGCAAAGTATGTTTTCCAACCTGTTCAGCAGAATGCATTAAATCTTGTAATTCTTTATTTTCAGCACAGTCAGGAAGTAACATAATTTTCTGTTTAAGCAATCCAATAACATGCTGTTGATACTTTAACATATGAAACTTGCAGTTTAAAGCCTGAATGGCCAAGGTTGCATAAGTGTAAACTTTCTTACCCAATCTATACAGCACCCTGGAGTCTATCAGAGGGGTAGGATTTTTAGCAGTAGAAACCTTAATGCCCTTGGGTCCCTGTGAAATAGTCTCTGGATCCGCAATAGGATTTTTTAAAAAGGAACTTGTGAGAATCAGAAACCCTGTAATATCTGTCAGGTTTTCTGGGAGTAGGAGGCAAAGAATCCGGGGCCAAACTAGATTCTGAAAAGGCATCATCAACAATGTCTAGTATAGGAGGTATAGCTTAAGGCCTATGTGGAGGCAGGATTAAGAAATCCCTAAGCCTCTTTTTTTTTTTTGAATCAGAAAAATCCTGGCTTTCTCAGTGGAAATGCTCCCTTACAGTACATGCAAGGTCTCACCAAAAGAAAAATCCTCTGGAGGGGAAGCAGAGGGAATACAGTCCTCTGCATCAGAATCCTCATAAGTAGATAAGGGCAAATCCAGATCATCAGAAGAATGAGAAAAAACAGAATCCTGTTCAAAAGATTTATGAACAACTTCAGTCCTAGGTCTCTTACAAGGGGGAGGTTGGCTTCATCTGATTAGAGTTATATGATCTTCAGCCATTCTTATTTGTTTTTTAGGCATAGAGGCCTGAGCATGTGGCCTGGGCATCGGTTTCTTAGGCATGGTTCGAGATTTTGGCCTAAATGAAGAAGGAGGCGCCGGTTTAATATAAAAATCCGTAGGCCTGAATATACCCTCAAAAGCCGGTGCCTGCACAGCGGCTCCGGACCCATCCAAGGTAGAGACATCCGCAAGTTCCACAGTAGGAGCATCTCGCGGCATACCGGACTCCGAATGGGTCTCAGTAGAGGCCTGCGAATCAGAAATAGCAGGTATCAGGGGTTGCAAAAGCGCCTCACTGAGTACCGGCGAACTGGCGACTGGCTTAGAAGAAACGTCGTCGGCAGCTTTGAACCTCAGCGGCCTGTCTCTGTCTTTATCTTTGTGTTTTTTCAGAATCCCGGTAGTCGGATGGCTTACCAACGGCATTTCTGGATAATTAAACCAAGAACCGAAATATTTAGAAGCGAAAATATATAGACTTATACTACGCTGATTAAATATAGCACAAAACCGACAGCAAGGTACGTCGTGGTCAGGGCCTAGGCAAGAAATACAGAACAAATGAAAATCTTTGTGAGGTATTTGCTTTCCACAAGTAATGCAATTATTAACTTTTACTGACATCGGTAAGGAGCAAAAAAAAAGTTTCCCCAAAGGGGTACTTAGCTTTCTGAAACTCGAAAATGAAAATTTCAGGAGTCGGCCGACTTGCACTTGCGAACTGCTTCTGCTTCAGGCACCACACAGCAAGAAAGACTGATGTAATGGTGTCTGCTGCATGTTTTATAACCCTGACGACCTGACGTCATGGAAGAAGGGACAGCAACCGACGCAGGACCCAAGACTTCATTAATCAGGCCAATTGAGGGTTACTGCAAGCAGATAACCCAAATGTAATAACTACAACAGTGAAACACGAAGAACATCTTTAATGGACAAGGCTTGAAGTTACGATACCCTCCTGGCTGAACTGATGGCCACCAAACAGGCAGTTTTCCAAGAAAGAAACTGCAAATCTTCTCTCGCCGCTGGTTCAAAAGGTAGGGAGACTAAAGCTTGTAAGACAAAGGTAAGGTCCCAAGGAGATGTTGGATCTTTCAATAGAGGTCACAGCATGAAGGCTCCTTTCAGGAAAGTCTTGCAAAGCCTGGATGAGGCCAAGGAAGCCATATTTTCCCCCACATGGAAGTTAGAGATGGCAGCCAGTTGAAATTTTATGGTAGAAGAGCTAGCCCCTTGATGAACAATACCAGATAGAAACTCCAGAACAGCTGGGACTGGAGCCATAAAGAGATCTATATCCCATTGAAATGCCCAAATAGAGAAGCATTTCCATTTGCCAAGGTATACCTTTCTGGTAGAAGACTTATGAGCCGTCACCAGAATGGTTTTAACTGGAAAGGATAAACCGGGAGTCCTAGTCATTACTGGAACTGGAGCAGCCAAGCTGTTAGCTTCAGACCAAGACCAAGGAGAGGGGAACCAGACTTGACGAGGCCAGAATGGGGGAATGAGGATTACTGTGTTCCCCACCCTGTGAGCTTTCTGAAAAAAACTCAGGATAAGAGGTAATGGAGGATAAACAAAGAAGGCCGGAAGGCCAAGCATGAACCAGTGCATCTCTGGGGACTTCCCCCCCTTGGGGGGTTCAGAGCGAAGAACTCGTTGCATTTCACATTGAAAGGAGATGCAAAGAGATTGCAGGAAAGCCAGCCCCACTTGAAGATCTGCTCCGCTACTGAAGGATTCAGAGACCACTCGTAAGGCAGCAGAGTAGTCTTGCTGAGTCTGTACACTAAAATGTTGAACCATCCGAGAATGTGCATTGCCACCAAAAAGTGGCCGGTGGAAACCGTCCATTCCCACACTCTCATGCCTTCTCGACAAAGTGGTGTAAGATCTGGTTCCGGCTTGTTTGTTGATATACCAGACTAATGAAATGTCGTCTGACTGGATGTCAATAGTCCCCAGAGGAAGATGGACATGAAGGGCCTGCAATGCTAGAAGAACCACTCTCATCTCCATGGCATTGGTATGGAAATTAAGTCTCGGACGGGGACCAACTGCCTTAGACTGTCCTTCCTGAGCAATGTTCCCCCCACCCAAGCTGGGAGGCATCCGTGATCACTGCGGTCGTGGGGAACGATGGAAGAACGGGACGTCCTTGGACAAGATCCGGGGAGAGAATCCAACAGAAGAGTGACTCTCTGCAGGCCGGTTATATGCGTATCGGATGAGACAAAGCTAAGACCAGAAGGGACCACTGAACAGCTAACGTCCATTGGAGTACTCTCAGGTGAAGATGAGCAAAGGGTAGGAGGTTTATGGTGGCTGCCATTAAACCAAGATCCCTTGGCACTGCAGCTGCTGAAGGGGTGGAGGATTGAAGAAAGTAAGAGATGTGAAGTTTGAGACTGTTTACCGTCTCTGGGGTGAGACAGACTCATTTGTATACTGTCTAGCCGAGCTCCAATGAAGTCTAATTTCGGGGCTGGGACCAGTGAAGATTTGCTGAGGTTGACCGTGATACCCAGTCTGTTTGCAAGAAGAATGAAGTAATGCCTGGCATGACACAGTAGAAGCCTAGTAGGGGCAGCAAGGAACCAATAGTCCAAGTAGAGGTAGACCTGGATTTCCTGAAGCCTCAGGTGGGCTGCTACCACCGCCATGACTGGTGCCAATCCTGGGGGCTGTGGTGAGACCAAAGGGTAGAGACATTAACTAACAGTGATTGGCCCCCAGCCGGAAGTGAAGAAACCTGTGGGAGCACCTGTTCAGTCCGATATGATAGTACACGTTCTGGAGGTCAATCAAGAACATCCAATCTTCTGCCTGGAGGTAGGGAAGAATGGACTGAAGCTTGACCATCCGGAATTTCTCCTTCGCTGCTGACAGGTTCAGAATAGATACATCCAGAATGGGTCTAAGGTCCCCCAGTTTCTTTGGCACTAAAAAGAACCAGGAATAGATACCTAATCTGGATTGATCTGGGGGGGGTGGATGATTCATTTTTTTATCAGCTTTTCCATCTCCAGTGCTGCTTCCTCCCTCCCTCTGTACGGGTGGAATATCCGGGAGAAGTTTTGGTTGGGGAGGTGGTGCCACAAATGGGATAGAATAACCTCTGGATATAATTTTTAACACCCGACGGTCTGTTGTAATGGACTCCCACTCCGTAGGGTGCAAAGAAAGACAGCCCGACTGCCTCCAGAGATGAGCAGTCGGGCAACCCCTTAGGGTTGCTGTGCGGGTGTGTCCGAGAATGGTTCTCAAGACCCGAAGTTCTTCGGACCCCCTCTGCCTCTGGGCCGGCGTCTATCGTGAAAGTACAGTTGTGTACACATCACAAATGTAGATGTTAGAGTGTATTCACTGTTGCAGTCGTTAAATTTGGGTTATCTGCTTGCAGGTACCCTCAGTTGGCCTGATTAACTAAGTCTTGGATCCAGCATCGGTTGCTGTCCCTTCTTTCATGACGTCAGGTCTTCAGAAGTATAAAACATGCAGCCGACGCCATTACATCAGTTTTTCTTATCCCAGATGTCAGGTGTCCCCCCTAATGGGGAGCAATTAAATATAAAAGTACAATTATATACTTCCAACAAAAAAGCAAAACACCAAAAAGGCTTTTAAGCATAGTAAAGGAAAGTAGAGGTATAGCCAAAATAAATTAGGGAGCTGGAGGGAGGGTAACCTGGACTGCAACAGTAAATCATCTACATTTATGGTAAGTGTACACAACTGTACTATGTTCTTAGTGTTTCACTGTTGCAGTCATTACATTTGGGTAGATTCCCAAAGCTGTGGTTGGGAGGAAGAATTTAGACAGCATTAGGACCAGCTATAAGGCCCTGCAAGACTGCAGTGGCAAAGCCAGCTCTGGATTTAGAAAAAATTGGCAAATGGTAATGCTCATCGGTGAAAGTATGTGCAAAACTCCAGGTAGCAGCTTCTAGGATGTCCCTGGTAGGGACGCCTCTGAGAAAGGCTGTAGAGATAGATACAGCCCTGGTGGATTGAGGTCTGATCCCCTGGGGGATAGGTTTTCCACGGTGCTTATAGCAGAAATTAATGCAATGGCCTATCCATTAAGAAATGGTTTGCTTTGAAATAGCCTTCCCTCTGCCTCAGCAGCAAATGCTACCAGCAGTTGTTCAGATTTCCTTTGAGGTTTAGTACTGTCCAAGTAGAATCTGAGTTGTCTGTGCATATCTAAGGAATGCAACATCTGTTCCCTTTGTTCTGTGGATTGGGAAAAAAGGTTGGTAAATGAATGGACTGACTGAGAGCCACACTGGATACCACCTTGGGCATGAAGGATAGATTGGTCTGAGGGACACCCCGTCCCGCATGAAAGATGATGAAAGGCTCCACTGCCATAAGGGCCTGTAATTCAGATACCCTTCTAGCTGAAGTGATTGCTAAAAGGAAAGCTGTTTACCAAGAAATAAATTTTAGGTCTGCAGTAGCAGCTGGTTCGAAAGGAAGCAGAGTGAGTTTCTCCAAAACAAAGTTAAGGTCCCAAGCTGGAGTTGGAGCTCTCCTGGGTGCACTTACATTTTTGCTCCTCTGAGGAAAGTACAGTTTTGTACCTACCATAAATGTAGATGTTTGCGTGTATATACTGCTGCAGTCATCACACTTGGGTTATCCTGTCGTCAGGCGGTCCCGCAGTCGGCCGAATCCCAAAGTCTTGGTCCTGCGTCGGTTGTCGTCGCTTCTTCCCTGACGTCAGTGCGACAGGGGTATAAAAGAGGCAGCCGACGCCATTTTCTTCAGTTTTTCTTGCCCCAGATGTCAGGTGCCCCCAACTAGGAAGGCAAAACAAACAGCTATGCAAAAATTCCTTAGAAGATAAACAATAGTACTAACTATTAGCAAATACACCATATAGACATGCATCCAATTGACTGATGAACATGGAGCTATAACTAACACCCTGGTATGTAGAGGGGATGGTGGGAGGGTAACCTGGACTGCAGCAGTATATACACTCTAACATCTACATTTATGGTAGGTACAAAACTGTACTATGTTCATCGTGCGACACTGCTGCAGTCATTACACTTGGGTAGAATCCCAAAGCTGAGGTAGGGTGGTTGGTTCTATAAGGCATTAGGGGTGGCTATAAGGCCCTGCAGCACTGCAGAGGTGAAGCCAGCTCTGGATTTAGAGTACAGAGGCAGATGGTAATGCTTGGTGAAGGTATGCACATAACTCCATGTTGCTGCTTCCAAAATATCCTTGGTAGGTACTCCTCTGAGGTAGGCAGTTGAAGTGGCTGTTGCCCTCGTGGAGTGAGATCTAATGCTGTTAGGCACAGGTTTTCCATGGTGCCTATAGCAGAAACGTATGCAATGTCCTATCCATTTGGAAATAGTCTGTTTTGAAATAGCTTTTCCCTGTGCTGCTGCAGCATATGCTACCAATAATTGCTCAGATTTTCTGAAAGCTTTGGTTTTGTCCAAGTACATAACTGCCTGTGAATGTCCAATGAATGCAGTAGTCTTTCCTCTTTATTCTGTGGCTTTGGATAAAAAGTAGGCAAGTGAATGGTTTTGGTTTAGAGACGCACTTGAAACCACCTTAGGCATAAACGAAGGGTTAGTTCTTAAGGACACCCTGTCCTGGTGGAAAATGAGGAAAGGTTCCACTGCCATTAGTGCCTGTAATTCTGAAACTCTTCTTGCAGAAGTTATTGCCAGGAGCAGAGCAGTTTTCCAAGAAATGTATTTTAATTCTGCGGTGCTAGCTGGTTCAAAAGGAGGTAAAGTTAATTTCTCCAAAACAAAGTTGAGGTCCCAAGTTGGAGTAGGTGCTCTTATGTTTTTAGCCCCTCTGAGGTACTGTTTTAGCAAAGGATTAGAGAAAATTGGTGGATCCCTGTTGTAATGTGCAGAGATGGCAGAGGCGTGGATCTTGATGGATGAAAAGGAGAGGCCTTTGTCCAGCATCTCAGTCAAATATTGCAGTATCTGAGGAATATTTGGCACAAGAGGATCAAGGCTGTGAGAGCCTGGTTCCAGGCACATTTATCAGAGTAGGCTTTCCTGGTACTAGGCCTTCTGGCCTCCAGAATGACATCCATAACTGCTTTGGAGAGAGGCATTGCTTGCGGGGCTAGGGAATCTTCCATGCATCTAGGTTTAGTGTCTTTAGCTGGCTCTGGAGTAACGGATTGTTGTGCTACGACAGCATTTGTGGTATTTGAGGCAAAATCCAGGGTGGTCCTTGTGCTAAGTTTTTTAAGATTAGGTACCAGTGCTGGCATGGCCAGTCTGGTGCAATCAGGATAATTTTTGGCTCTTCTTGCCTGGCTTTTAGGAGTACCTTTGGGAGAAGAGGCAGAGGTGGAAAAGCATATACTTGTAGGTTTGTCCAGCTGAATGAGAGGGCATCCACTTTCCATGCATGCAGATGGTAACTCCTTGTGCAGAATTTCTTTAGCTGGCAATTCATTGGGGAGGCAAACAGATCTATGTCCGGGCTCCACCACTTCTTTGTTATCATTCTGAATATTTGAGGATTCAATTCCCATTCGTGGGGATCCATGATATTTCTGCTTAAGTCCTCTGCCAGTGTGTTTTTCTCTCCTGGCAGGAATTGTGCTTGTAGATTAACTTGATAGTTTATAGCTGTGTTCCACAAGGTCATGGCTTGTCTGCAGAGGGGGTAGGAGTGAGTGTCCCCTTGCTTGTTTAAGTACCACCTAACTGTGGTGTTGTCTGTCTTTAGAAGTAGTTGTCCTGGATGCAACAGGTCCTTGAAAGCTATAAGGGCGTTTTATACAGCTAGCATCTCTTTTTGATCGATGTGAAGATGCCTTTGTTCTGCGGACCACTTGCCCTGAATACATTTTCCTGCCCATGTGTGCTCCCCAGGCGTAATCCGATGCATCTGTTGTCAGTGTTTGCCTGGCTGTGGGTTGAGTGAAAGGCTGTCCCTTGTTGAGGAGACAAGCTTGAGCCCACCATCGAAACTCCTGTTGAAAGCAAGGTATTAGTGGTATAACTGTTTCCAAACTTTGACAGCGTTGAGACCATACATTCTTTAGGTACCATTGTAGTTTCCTCATATGCAGTCTGGCATATGGAATTAGTAGTATGCAAGATGCCATGAAGCCCAAGGCCTGCAGAATTTTTCTTGCAGGGAGTTGGGTCTTTGTTGCCATCTATTGAAAGTATTGTGTCGGTTGTCCTTGCTTGTCTGGCGTGAGAAAAGCCATCTGGATCGTTGTGTTCAAGCTGGCACCCAGGAATATTATCTCTTGTGAGGGCACTAGTTTTGATTTCTTTTCGTTTACTGTGTACCCCAGGCAACTTAATAACTTTTTTACAAACACCAGACAACTTAATAACTTTTTTACAAACACCAGATGCTGTAGAAGAATGTCCTTGCTCTCTGCTTGAATCAGGCAGTCGTCCAGGTATGGGTAAATTTGAATTTCTTTCTGTCTGCAGAATGCAATTACTGGTGTCAGGCACTTTGTGAACACCCTGGGCGCAGTAGATAATCCAAAGGGCAGTGCAGAGAATTGATAGTGCATTGGACCAGCTAAGAACCTGAGGTATCTTCTGCAGTTTTGTCCGATAGGGACATGCAGGTATGCCTCCTTGAGGTCCAAAGTCACGAGCCAAGCTTGCTTGCCCAGCATGGGAAGAAGCTGCTGTAACGTCAACATTTTGAATTTTGGAACATCCAGGTAAGTGTTTAGTGAAGAAAAATCCAGAATGGGCCTCCAGGCTTTGTCTTTTCTGGGAACCAGAAAGAGTCTTGAGTAAAATCCTTTCCCTTGTTACTGTGGTGGTACCTTTTGAATAGCTCCCATGTTCATGAGTGCCATAATTTGTTTTTGGGCCTCTGCCCATTGATTTAGTGGCAGATTTGGCATTCCTTTTAATCTTGGCAGAGTGTGAAAGTGGAACCTGTAACCTTTTGTAATAATATTGAGAACCCATTTGTCTTGGGTGATCATATGCCAATTGTGATAAAAAAAAAGTGCCAGTTTTCCTCCCAAAAGGGCTGCCAAGAGTGGGTTGTTTGGCAGCTGGAGTGGGAAGTCATTGGGGCTGTTTTTTATATGGTTGGTGCCTGTCTTCCCCTTCTTTCTGGCCTGATCCACCCCACTGTCGAGGCCTGTAAGGACCTTGTGGTTGACCTCTACCTCTTGGTCGTCTGTATCTGCCCCTTTCAGGTCCGTCATTAACTGGAAAGGACCAATTCTTTGTTGACCAGTTTCTACTAAATTGAAGAGACTGAACCTGTAAGAAATCCTTCACTGTTTGCATAGATTTTGCCTTATCCTCCATTTTCTTTAATACCTCTTCTGCCTTAATTCCAAATAAAACATCCTGCTGTAAAGGTGCATCCAGTAATTTAGCTTTAACATGACCTAGTAACGTATGTTCTTTTAACCATGCATGTCTTCTAATGACAGAGCCTGTAACTGCTGCTCTGTATGAGGCCTCTAAAGCATCAAAACCACATTGCAAAGTATGCTTTCTCACTTGTTCAGCGGCATGCAATAAATCCTGCATTTCTTTAAAATTAGGAGGATCTGTATCTGGAAGCATTTTTTGTTTCAACTGAGACATCAAAAATTGCTGATATTTTAGCATGTGAAACTGGCAATTTAAGGCTCTCATTGTTAAAGTTGGAGACATATATACTTTCTTTCCCCATCTGTCTAGTGCTCTGGAATCTCTGTCAGAGGGAACTGGGTTCTTAGCTGATGAGACCTTAACCCCTTTGGGCCCCTGAGAAATAGTTTCAGGATCAGCAACAGGGCTTTTATACAGAAATTTGTGTGAGTCAGGGACTCTGTAATATCTGTCCGGTTTAAGTGGAGCTGGAGGTAAGGAATCAGGATTTAAGCTGGATTCAGTGTACACATCATCCACAATATCTAGCACTGGCAGAATAGCCAGGGGTCTGTGTTGAGATAATAATAGGAAGTCTCTGAGCCTTTTCTTGGATTCTGAATAATCCTGGCCTTCCCAATGGAAATGCTCCCTCGTGGTATGTAAGGTTTCCCCAAAGGAGTAGTCCTCAGGCGGAGAGGCTGATGGAATAGATTCCTCAGCATCAGAATCCTCATAAGAGGGTAAAGAGTATCCCGGCTCTGAGGATGAATCTGAGGAAATGGACCCCTGGTCGGATGAATCATAATCTGCATCCTGTCTAGGCCTTTTATCAGGAGGGGGATGGGAACCCTTGATCAGAGTGATTAGGTCTTCGGCCATTTTGAGCATTTGTTTCTTAGGCATGGAGGCCTGTCCTGGAGAATGCTGTACTTGTTTCTTAGTTTTTAAAGGAGGCTTTGACTTAGAAGAGGGTTTAATGCTTAGCTGAGTAGGTCTACAGACACCCTCTGAAGCTGCGGGTATAGCTCAGGTGCTCCGGATCCCTCTACAGGATCGGTTTCGGTCTGCTGAAAAGCTAGTGCGTCCGAAAGCCCAGCCATCTCCACGTGGGGGTCGGGGGCAGCCTGTGGTTCTGCAGAAGCGGTCGTCAGGAGCTGCGAAGGCGCCTCACTGAAAACCGGAGAACCGGTGACTAGCCTAGAAGAGGCTTTGTCTGGCATTTTGGGCCTCGGATGCCTGTCCTTGTCTTTGCACTTTTTATGAATACCGGTCGTCGGAAGTTCCGACGGCATGGTATAATTAAATTTTCTGCCAAAGTAATGTCGGGCAAAATCAAAACGACGTTTAATAGTGCGCTTATTAAACCTAGCACAAAACCGACAACCAGTAACGTTGTGGTCTGGGCCTACGCATGGGATACAATAAGAATGGAAATCCTTATGAGGTATTTGCTTCCCACAAGAAATACAGTTATTAACTTTTACTGACATCGGTCTGAGGCAAGAAAAAGTTTCCCCAACGGGGTACTTAGCTTTGTAGAAGACTTTGGTTCTGGATTCGGAATGAAAATCTCAGGAGTAGGCCGACCGGCACTTGCGAACTGCTTTTGCTTCGGGCACCGCGCGGCAAGAAAGACTGAAGAAAATAGTGTCGGCTGCATCTTATATACCCCTGTCGCACTGATGTCAGGGAGGATAACCCAAGTGTAATGACTGCAGCAGTGTCACACGATGAACATCTGTCTAATCAGTCTATCCACCTCATGCTTGGACAAGCTTCAAGAAGACCTGATGGAAGAGGAAACTGATGTTGGTCTGGTCATTCTTTTGGGAGAGACTCCCTTGAGAGGAAATCCCTGCGCCAAGACACCCGGCCCCAAGGTAACAAGAGGAGCATGGGGCTATGAGGGAGAAGAGACCAGAAATGTCAGATCCGTAGGCCTCCGATCAGAGTTTTTCAGAGCCTTTTTGGGGGTTCTCAAGATGAAGAGGTTCTATCGGGGGAACATTTTCTCTGTTCCTGGGCCTTCTTATGCTTGTTTATGGGGGTTTTAGCCCCTGAAGTGGAAGGCACAAAAGGAGCAGGAAAAAGAAGCAAGCCCTTCAAGACAAGCTTATTTCTACAGTCTGCCAGCGCCCATGGATTAAAAGCCTCACAAATACTACAGGAACCGTCTAGGTACGCTGGGCCTACACAGTAAGCACACTCCCTGTGGGCATCAGATAAGGGAATCTTGTGCCCACAGGAAGTGCATTTTTAAAACCTAAGGGTTATCAAATTTATCAGCCATAAGAAAATGGAAAAAAAAAATCTACCTTAAATTAAAAATGAAAAAAAAAAGGGCGGGAAAGAAACCTAGTGAGAGAAACAAGCACAGGAAAGTTAAGCTACTAAAACTTTTTTTTTTTTTTGAATCGAGGACGTATCGATGTAAGGAGAGGATACAAAAAGACTAAGGGAAAAAATTACAGCTCAAAGCCAACTTATAATTTTGACAAGAAAAAGTTTTGACTGGGAGCTCTCAGAGCAGCGAAACCTTGACGTTTTTGAACGAGAAGCAAACGATACCGGTGGTTATCTGGGAGAATGAAGAATTATGGGATGGAGAGGGGGAGATTGAGCTTCGAATCCTAAGCTTGTGAAGTGGCAGAGTCGTATACAAGAGTCGGATCTGAAATCCATAGGTTGAGGAATGAATGAAAATGACATCATCAGATCTTTTTTTCCTCAAGTTTAGGAGGTATAAGGGTACGAGAAAAAAGAACCAATAAACAACACCCCAAAGCCAACTTATGAACTCTTACATCTGAAAGAAACAGTAGAGTTCACGAGCAGCGAAAATCTCAATGCTTTTTTGAGTGGCACACCAAATCTGAGGTAATCTGGGGGAATAAGAAGAGGAGGAGCTCGAGCTTCTTATTCTAAGCTTGTAAAGCGGCAGAGTAGGATCCGACGGTCACATCAGAGACCCACACAATGAATGAAAATGACATCAGATCTATTTATATGGGCACCCCAAACAGACACCGACCTGGTTAACATAAAAAAACAATACTATTCCTTAATAATGAATCTGCAACCTATCCTAAAAACTACAGACCAGTAACTTCCTATCCAACAATGTATAAACTATACACTGGAATTGATGCCGCCAGACTTTATAGTAGAAAAAAGGGTACTAAAAGAAAGTCATATGGAACAATGGATCATTTGTTCTTAAATAACGTCATAATGGAGAATTGTAAAAAAGGGAAGAAACTAAATATGGTATAAGACAGACTACAAAAAGCATTTGACAGCATCGCACATTCAAGGATAAAAAGAGTGCTTACAAATATACAATTATATTACAGTGACCATGAAACAATGGCAAACCAATCTGCAACCTAGCCGTGATAAAGGACAAATTACTAACCAATGGATAAAAATTCAAAGGGGGATACTCCAGGGTGACGGTCTGTCACCACTGCTCTTTTGTCTCCCCTTAATCCATTACGCTATCTACTTAACATATTGGGTCATGGCTACAATCTGGCTCCCAGAAAACAACAGAGTGTAAAGCCTTCTCATTTTCATTCTGTGGATGATTTATAACTGTATAGTCATCCAAAGAGGAACTGAAAGCAGAAATGCAATTAGTCAAAACTTTCTCAGATGAAATAAGAATGTCATTTGGTCTTAATAAAAGTGCAAAATAAGAAGTTATGTACCTACTATAACGTTCCATGTTAGTTGTCTTCTTCTCGCCTTCTTTCTTGCTGGATGGGTTCGGAGCCGATCCTCGGCTCCAACTCGGCCAATACTAAAGCTCGAGAGCTTATTCCACCGGCTCGAGGCTCCCCTATATCCCACAATGCTAGGTGGTAACTACTCAGATCTCGTTTGATAGCTAAAACCAAGCAGTTCTGGTCTCCATAGTATTGAGAAGAGAGAAAAAGAACCCACCTCTATATATATAAACCTGTATGTAAGCTACCACAAACATAAAAGGGAGAATAGAGGTGGTAGAACATGTGGGAAGGAAACCCCAATGGAAGATCCCAAAAATTCCTATCGGTCTGTCCAGGCTAGGGGGAAGGAGGGTGGGACGCAAGAAAGATGGCGAGAAGAAGACAACTAACATGGAACGTTATGGTAGGTACATAACTTCTTAATGTTAAGTTGTCAATCTCGCCTTCATTCTTGCTGGATGGGACCACGTCCCTAGCACCTTACCCCGGGTGGCTTATCGGAACAGACTCTTGAGAACAGTGGAACCAAAGTTGGCACGGTTTCTGGAGGCCATATCCAATTTATAATGCAAGATAAAGGTATGAGGAGAAGCCCATGTGGCTGCCGCACAAATGGAATCTAGTGGTAGCCTGTCCTGAAAAGCTACAGATGTAGCTAATGCTCTAGATGAATGAGCTCTAGGTCTTGAAGGCAGTTTTTGATGTCTGATTTCATAGATGAAGGAAATTATAGAGGTAATCCATCCTGAAAGGGACACTTTAGTAACTGGAAGGCCTAATTTCCCTTCCGCATAAGACAGGAAGAGCTGATCAGATTTCCTGAACTGTTTAGTTCTGTCTAAATAATATCGAGGTTGGCGATGAACATCTAGAAAATGTAACTTTTGTTCCGACCTGTTTGAATAATCAGGGAAGAAGACAGGGAGATCAATCGTCTGGTTTAGGTTTGCCTCAGAGGAAACCTTAGGCAAGAAGGACGGATTAGTCCGGAGGGACACCCTGTCTTTATGGAAAACTAAGTAAGGAGGACAACTGCAAAGAGCATGAAGTTCAGATACCCTTCTAGCTGATGTTATGGCTACTAGAAAAAGTGTTTTCCATGAGAGCAACTTAACAGGGCATGAAGCCGCAGGTTCGAAGGGGGGAGAATCAATGATGCTAGGACCAAATTCAAGTCCCACTGAGGTGGGGGATCTTTGATTGGGGGCTTGAGCAAAAAGACACCTCTTAGAAAGGCTTTGCAGAGTTTATGGGACATGATACTGGAGTCTGAGACACCTACATGAAAGTTAGATATAGCAGCTAGTTGTACTCTAATGGTAGATGAGGAAGAGCCTAAATGAAAGAGCTCTGCCAGGAAGTCTAGGATAGACTGGATAGGTGCAGTGAAGGGGTCTATATTTTTTGATGCTGCCCAGAAGGAAAAACGCTTCCACTTACTATTGTAAATCCTTCTGGTAGAAGACTTGTGAGAGGCTATCAGGATGTTACGGACCGAATGACAGATTAAGGGAAGCCTGGCTAGGGTAGGAATCGGAAAAACCACGCTGTGAGGTTGAGAGATTGGAGGGAGTGGTGCAGCTGGCCCGACTGGTGGGTCAAAAGATCTGGCACTGGGTCCAGATGCCAAGGCTGCTCCAAGAGGTAATGATGAAGGAACGGAAACCATATCTGTCGAGGCCAGTAAGGGGCAATGAGGATCATAGTGACGCTCGAGGCGATAGCTTTCTGAATTAATTGAGAGATCAGTGGAAAGGGGGGGGAGCATACAGAAGTCCCCGGGGCCAATCGTGGACTAGAGCGTCTCTGGTGGGTTGGCCTGGTAAAGGGAAGAGGGTGAAGAAGTCGTGACACTTGCTGCTTTGGGGAGTAGCAAAAAGATCGCAGCAAGGCCGGCCCCATCTTCGAAAGACTTCTTCCAGCACTGATTTCTTTAGAGACCACTCGTGAGGCATGAGAATAGCCCTGCTCAACTTGTCCGCAATCACGTTGGACTTCCCGGGAATGTGCGTTGCTATCAGAAAACGCTGAGAAGAAATCGCCCACTGCCAAAGTGCCTCTCGACATAAGGGGTAGGGCTTGGTTCCGCCCTGTTTGTTGATGTACCACACTACGGACATGTTGTCCGTCTGAATTGCAATAGTCCCTGTGGGAAGAGAGTCCTGAAGGGCTTGCAACGCTAAAAGCACTGCTCTCATCTCTAAGACATTTATGTGCAAGTGGCACTCGAAAGACTGCCACGTGCCCTGGACTGTCCTGCCCTGATAATGCCCCCCCCCCACACCCGATTAGGGAGGTGTCCATCGTCACCGTGGCGATTGGGGGGGGGGGTGAAGGGTCTTGCCCTGGAGAACTTGAGGTGATGTGATCCACCAAGACAGGTGATTCTTGCATGATTGGGTTAGTAGGATGATGTGAGACATCGGGAGCTGTTGGAAGGACCACTGAGAAAACAGCATCCACTGGAGGATCCGCATGTGAAAACGAGCTAAGGGGAGAAGTGTAATAGTAGCTGCCATGAGTCCTAATACCTTCAAGACTACCCTGGCTTTGATGTTGTTGCATTGAAGTAGAAGGTAAACTTGTTTGCGGATATCTGATACTCTTTGCTCCGTTAGTCTGGCGGAAAGATGAACTGTGTCTAAGGTGGCGCCTATAAAGGTAATAGATTGACAAGGCAACAAGGCAGATTTTTCGAAATTTATTGAAATGCCTAGAGCTTGGCAAGTTTGGATGGTGAAGTCTCTGGATAGAAGCAGTTGATGCCTGGTGGTGGCGGTAAGGAGCCAGTCGTCCAAATATGGACACACCTGGAATCCTTGACGTCTCAAGTGAGCCACGACCACTGCCATACATTTGGTAAACACTCGGGGGGGCTGTAGTGAGACCAAAGGGCAGGGCTCTGAACTGGTAGTGACTGGCTCCCAGCCTGAAGCGGAGAAACCTCCTGGAGAGTCTGTGCATTTTGATATGGTAGTACGCATCCTGAAGGTCTATCGAGCACATCCAATTGTCCTGACTAAAGAAGGGTAGAATGGACTGTAGTGTGACCATCCGGAATTTTGTTTTCTTCACATACTTGTTGAGCTTGCTGAGATCCAGTATTGGTCTCCAGTCCCCTGTTTTTTTTTTGGTACCAAAAAGAATTTGGAGTAGATTCTGGATCCTTGCTGGTCTGCTGGGACTGGTTGGATAGCTCTTTTTGACAGCAGCTTTGATATTTCTAATGCTGCTTGTTCCCTTAGACTGGGTGGAACATCTGGAAGGGAACCTTTGGGTTGGGATGGGATGTGAATAAAGGGGATTTTGTAACCCTTGGATATGATCGACTGTACCCATTTGTCTTGAGTGAGGGAAAGCCAGGCTTTGGGGTACAGTGATAATCTTCCCCCGACTGCCTCCGACGGTGGACAGCCGGGCAGCTCCTCAGGGATGCTGAAAGGGTTTATCAGAAAAAGTTTCTCTGCTACCCTGGTTTTGCGGACCACCTCTGCCCCTAGGGCGGCGTCTATTGTTGTTCCCCCCTCTGCCTCTAGAAGGGAATCGACTTTGTGCATCAGATGAGACTCCTTGTGGTTTGCGGAACCACATCCCCCCCCCCGACCTTTGGGATAAGGTCTGGAAGGGGTAGAAAAACAGACTCCCATGGCAGAGAGAGTCTTACCTTCCTGCTCGCACCTAGTCAATGTATCCTTCACCTGAGGTCCAAACAGCGTTGAGCCATCAAAGGGGGAATTGGTGAAGGACGCCTTGAAAGGGTCCGCAAAATTGCAAAGCCGCATCCAGGCGTGGCGTCGTAAAGCTACACCTGTGCCTGCGGCCCTACTCGCCCCATCAGACGCATATGAGATAAGCCGCATGGAGGAGTTGACAATCGAATTCAAGGTTGCCAACTGGGAGTTCATTTTGTCTTGGAACCCCTCAGCTGTTGGATCCTGCATGGCCTCACCCATATCCTTGAGTAAATCCCTCTGGAGACAGGTGAAGTGACACAAGTAGTTCAACGACCGCATGGCAAAGGTCGCTGAGGAAAACATCCGCTTACCATACCTGTCCATGGTCCTAGACTCCTTATTAGGAGGATGGACAGGTACCGAAGGATCGGCTAATTCCTTCTTAGTGGCTGCGGCCACCACCATGGCATCAACAGAGACACCTTTGGATAAGAACGGTTTCTCTTTTGGGGCAGTAATAAATTTTGACGGCCTCCTTGGGGTAGGTTCCACCGAATCAGGGGCCGTCCAAGCCTTCCTTGCCACCACTTCCATGAGGGGGTCAAAGGGAGGAGACACCCAGGAGGTGGAAGGGTGAGAGCCAAACGCATTAAGGGCGGGCCAGTTCCCCCTCTGTTTAAGGATTTCAAGGATGTCAGCAAAAGAGACATCCTCAAAGGGGGACCGAGGGGAACCTTCAGATTCCTCCAAGTCGGTGTCAGAGGTGATAGACTCAGGGGAGTCAATGTGCTTCCTCTTGCACTGTCTCTTCCGGGGGGGTTCTCCTACCGGATCAGGAGAAGCCTCGGAAGAAGAGGATATTACCAATGGGGAAACCTGAGGAGCTGGCTCTCTACGGTCTGTTATAAGGGGGTGGGTAGAAACCACCGCAGGCACTGAAGAGGGAGGAGCTGATGGAGCCGACAGTGGGGTAGACACGGGGTCTAGCACGCTCCGCATGACCTCAAAGGTGCCCCGATCAGCCAAGGCCGAAGATCCCCGCTCCGAGGAGACAAGGACCCCCCCGGCATCAACAGGGACGGCTCTGAGGCCGATGTCGGAGCTGAACTCACCAGCACCGACGCTCCGAGAGGGAGAACGGGGTCGGACAAGGGTCCGATGCCATTCGCCCCCTCGGAGCCGACGAGGGAAGCCCGGTGCAGAGATCCCTCCAAGGAGGAAATCGGAGCAGACCACGGAGCCGAAAGGGAAGGTATCAGCTCCGACGCACCGACAGCTACGGCTCCGACGAGCCCCGGCCCCAAACTCAAAAGAGTCGGAGGAGGAATAGAAGCAGGGATGGGAATAGCCGCTGACTGTTGAGTACGGCTATGCAGCATTTGGGCCAGTGCCTCGGACTTGAGAAGTCTACTCACCACCCTTTGTAAGTCATGGTCGGACAGCCTGGAGGACTGAGAGGAATGGGACCTATGGCTTCGCTCCGACAGAAGAGGGGATCCCGGAGCCGAGTGGATGGAGCCGATGGAAGGGGACCTCGACCTCTTCTTTGAAGGTGGCTCCGATAAGACTATCGGAGCCGACTGAGTCTTAGCAACCTCGGCTCCGGCCGGAGCCGAGGTAACGGTTTGAGACTTCGAAACATTGACTCCAGCCAGAGCCGATTTCGAAGCAGCCTTAATGCTCCCAGCAGACGGCTCTGAAGCTGGAGCCGATGGCCTGGAAGTCTTTGAAGGCTTCCCCGACGCAGACTGGGTCGAGGGGCCTTCAGGCTTTAACAAGCCTCGAAGTATAAGTTTGTTTTTGCGTTCCTGCAGGACTCTAGGGCTGAATGCATGGCAAACAGCACAGGAGTCCTGCAGGTGCAAAGGTCCCAGGCAATAGACACAAGAAGTGTGACCGTCTGTCAGAGACATTTTCTGACAGCACGAATCACACTTCTTGAAGCCTGAGACCTTGGAGTCTTTAGACATCCTAAAGAGACTGTATGTAACACAGACACAACACACAGACACACCCTTTAACCAAATGAAAAAATCCAGTCACACTGAAAAGACAGGGGAAAAAAGGGAGTGGGCCAAAGGCCTAAAAGTTAAAAGGGAATACAAACACAAGGGAGACCCGATTTAAACTAAAGGGATACTCTATATTAAAAACTAAACTAAATAGAAAGGATAGAGGTAGAAAATTGATGTTTTTGACAAAAAAAACTCACTAATCTGCCAGAGCCGGTATAAGAAAGCACCTTGTCAGCTAAGCGGCAAACGAGATCGGAGTAGTTACCGCCTAGCATTGTGGGATACAGGGGAGCCTCGAGCCGGTGGAATAAGCTCTCGAGCTTTAGTATTGGCCGAGTCGGAGCCGAGGATTGGCTGCGAACCCATCCAGCAAGAATGAAGGCGAGATTGACAACTTAACATGCAGCCTTTAGAGCAAGGCTGCAGCACCAATAAAATATCAGTATTGGACAGGAATGTGATATAAAAGAACTCGAGCAACAGGGAGTGTTATAAATATTTGGGAAGTGATAAACGATCAATAAAAAGAACATGAACAAATACAAATAAAACTTAGTAAGAAATACTTTAGAAGACTAAAATTAATACTGAAAAAGTACAGTTGTGTACACTTACCATAAATGTAGATGTCGAGTGTATTCACTGTTGCAGTGATCACACTTGGGTTATCTGCCTGCAGGTAGCCCTCAGTCGGCCCAAATACCAGAGACTTAGTATTTCTGTGTCGGTTGCTGTCGCTTCAGGACTGACGTCAGGTCGTCAGGGGTATAAAAACCGGCAACCGACACCATTACATCAGGTTTTTCTAGCCCCAAATGACAGGAGCCCCCGAAAAGGGAGCCAAGTTATGGTGGAGGAAAACGCCACCAGTAAAAAGTAAATACCAAAATCAATACCCATACCCCTGAAAATGGGGGGGGGGGGGTAAAAGGCCTAAACAGATTAAGGAGAGAGAGAGAGAGAGAGAGAGAGAAACCAGGGGGTTGGAGGGAGGGAAACCAGGACTGCAACAGTGAATACACTCGAACATCTATATTTATGGTAAGTGTGCACAACTGTACTATGTTCTTAGTGTTTCGCTGTTGCAGTCATCATACTTGCGTGGATTCCCAAAGCTGAAGAAGGGTGGAGGCAGTCAGTAAGAGTTAGGGCTAGCTAGAATGCCCTGCAGGACTGCTGTTGCAAAGCCTGCCCTGGATTTGGAGAAGATAGGCAAATGGTAGTGCTTGGTGAAAGTGTGTACTAAACTCCAGGTAGCAGCTTCCAGGATGTCCCTGGTAGGGGATCCACTGAGGAATGCAGTAGAGGTAGATGTTGCCCTAGTGGAGTGTGCTCTGACCCCCAGCGGGATTGGTTTCCCATGGTGCTTGTAGCTGAAATGGATGCAATGTGCTATCCATTTGGATATAGTTTGCATAGAAATGATCTTGCCCTCTGCCCCAGTTGCAAAGCTGACTAATAGCGGGTCTGATTTTCTGAAGGCCTTAGTCCTAGCCAGGTAAAATCTGAGCTGCCCGTGCACATCCAAGGAGTGCAAGATCCTTTCTCCTTTATTTTGAGGATTAGGGAAAAAGGTTGGCAAATGTATGGATTGATTGAGAGCCATACTAGACACCACTTTAGACAAAGGAAGGGTTTGTCCTGAGAGAGACTCTGTCAGCATGGAAAATAATGAAGGGTTCCACAGCCATAAGTGCTTGTAGTTCATATACTCTTCTAGCTGAAGTGATGGCTAGAAGCAATGCTATTTTCCAAGAGAGGAATTTTAAGTCTGCTGACCCTGCAGGCTCAAAGGGTGGAAGTGTGAGCTTTTCCAGTACAAAGTTAAGGTTTGTCCCTCTCAGGAACTGTTTAATAAGAGGGTGCGAGAAGAGAGGTGGCTCAGTGTTGTAATGGGCCAAAATGGCTGAGGCATAAATCTTAATGGAAGAGAAGTACAGGCCTTTGTGAAGTAGATCTGCTAAGTACTCCAAAATTAAAGGCAGGGAGGGCAGAGTTGTGTCCTCTCCTTTCGCTAGGCTCCATGAGCAGTATCTTTTCAACTTATCCACATAGGATTTCCTTGTACTGGGTCATCTGGCTTCAAGAATGATGTCCAGCACCTGTTTGATTAGAGCTGCTGGGATAGGACTCAAGGGATAAGCCAGGCTGCAAGCTTTAGGGTTTGCAGTTGCGGATGCAAAATCTGTCCCTCCTGCTGAGAGAGCAGGGCAGGGTTCTGATGTAGGTGCCATGGTGGCACCAATGTCTGGCTGCCAGGAGTGGGTACCAGTGCTGGCGTGGCCAGTCAGGGGCAATCAGAATTGTCATAGGTCTGTCCTATCTTATTTTGAGTAATACTGTTGAGAGAAGGGGCAGGGGTGGGAATGCATAAACTGAGAAATTTACCCACAAAGGATAGGGCATCCACTTTCCAGGCCCAGCTGTGACGGTTCCTGATGCAGAATCTGCTGAGCTGGTGGCTGTAGGGGGGAGGCAAAAAGGTCCACCTCTGGGGTCCCTCATTTTTGAATCAGAAGGTTGAAGGTGCTGGGCCTCTAACTGCCACTTGTGTGGGTCTAGGAGATTTCTGCTCAAGTCGTCTGCCAGTGAATTCTGATTGCCTGGCAGGAACTGAGCTTGCAGATGGACTTGCATGTCCAATGCAGTGTTCACCAGAGCCATGGTTAGCCTGCAGAGTGGGTAGGAATGTGTTCCCCCCTGCTTATGTACCACAACTGTGGTGTTGTCTGTTTTTATTAGAAGTTGCCCTGGAAGAAGTAGGGATCTGAAAGCTGTCAGGGCTTTCTGCACACCTAGCATCTCTTTTTGGTTGATGTGCAGCTGAATTTGACTTGGGCTCCAGTGGCCCTGAATGCATTTGCCGCCCATGTGTGCTCCCCAGGCATAGTCTGATGCAACTGAGGTTAGGGTCTGGGTGGCTTGGGTTTGAGTACAGGGCAGTCCCTTGTTGAGGTTGCATGCTTCTGCCCACCAAAGAATCTCTGTCCATAGACAGGGTATGATAGGAATGAATGTTGGCACCAAAGACTTTTCGTCTTGCATATGGAATTAGCAGTATGCATGAGGTCATGAACCCTAGGGCCTGCAGTATTTTTCTTGCAGATAGCTGGGTTCTGGTGGCCATTTGTTTGAAGTAGGCTGTCAGATGCTTGTTTTTCTGAAGTGAGGAATGCCATCTGGGATGTTATGTCAAAGCTTGCTCCCAGGAATACAATCCTTTGACTGGGTACCAGTTTTGATTTTTTTCGTTGATGGTGTATCCCAGGGAAGTGAGGAGGTTTTTCACAAATGTCACATGCTGCAACAGCAATTCCTGACTATCTGCCTGAATCATGCAGTCATCCAAGTACGGGTAAATTTGGATATTTCTCTGCCTGCAGTATGCAATAGCTGGAGCCAGGTATTTTGTGAATACTCTGGACACAGTAGATAAGCCAAAGGAAAGTGCAGAGAACTGGCAATGCATAGATCCAGCCCTGAAACGTAAATACTTCCTGTATGATTTCCTTATACGGATGTGCAGATAGGCTTCTTTTAAGTCTAGGATGACTAACCAGGCATCCTTGGTTAGCATAGGTAGAAGCTGTTGCAGGGTAAGCATTTTGAATTTTGGTACCACCAGGAAGGTGTTGAGAATTGAATGATCCAGGATTGGGCACCAAGAGCCCTCTTTTCTGGGTACCAGGAAGAGTGTGGAAAAGAATCCTTGACCTATCTGTTCCACTGGAACAAGCTGAATGGCTTTGATGGAGAGCAAGGATAAAACTTGGTTTTGAGCCTCTGCCCACTGGTTTGGAGGAAGGTCTAGGAATCCTCTTGGGGTTGGCAGTGAGTGGAAGTAAAATTTGTACCCCTGGGATACAATGTTGAGGACCCATTGGTCTAGTGCGATGGACATCCAGTTTTTTGCATAAAGGGCAAGTTTTCCTCATAGGGGCACAAGCAATTGGGCAGAGGTGGGCAGTGGAGTGGAGAAGTCACTGAGTTTTTTCCGTAAGGAGGTGGCTTACCACTCCCTGCTTTAGGGGTGGGGGCACACCATTGCTTAGATCTCTTCATACCCTGAGACTGTAATCTGGGTTGTCTGTTTCCTCTGGGCCTGGTTTGAGATGGTCGGGAGGGGGCTGGAAAGGACCAGCGTTTGGAAGGGCAATGCCTACTGAGTCTAGGGGTTTGCACTTGTAAGAATTCTTTAACAGTCTGCATAGACTTAGCTTTTTCTTCCACCTTTTTAAGAACCTCTTCTGCTTTGGTGCCAAACAAACTGTCCTTGTTCAAAGGAGCGTCTAATAACTTTGATTTGACATGGACTGGCAGGGTCTTCTCCTTGAGCCAAGCATGTCTTCTCAGTACAGAACCAGTGACTACTGCCCAGCAATATGCCTCTAGCGCGTCAAAGCCACACTGCAAAGTATGCTTGCTGACTTGGCTTGCAGAGTGTATAAGCTTCTGCAATTCCTTATTTTCTGTACAGTCTGTAAAGGTTGCCACCTTTTGTTTAATAAGTT
Source organism: Protopterus annectens (assembly GCF_019279795.1). Taxonomy (NCBI): domain Eukaryota; kingdom Metazoa; phylum Chordata; order Ceratodontiformes; family Protopteridae; genus Protopterus; species Protopterus annectens. Next base: position 1,192,862,790 of record NC_056747.1, on the reverse strand, counting down.
CCATAATATGTTGCCGGTATTTCAGCATGTGAAACTGGCAATTTAATGCCCTAACAGCAAGAGTACCAGAGGTACATACCTTCTTACCCCATCTGTCCAAAGCTCTGAAATCCCTGTCCGAAGGGGTGGGATTCTTGGCTGTAGTGGCCTTGATACCTTTAGGCCCCTGGGAAATGATCTCTGGGTCAGCAGTAGGATTCTTGAAAAGAAATTTGTGCGTGTCAGGTACTCTGTAGTACCTGTCTGATTTTCTAGGGCCAGGAGGTAAAGTATCAGGAGTAAGACTGGATTCCATAAAAACATCATCAACAACCTCCAGGACAGGGGGTATTGTTAAAGGTCTGTGCTGTGGCAAATCTAGGAATTCCCTGAGTCTCTTTTTGGACTGAGAATAGTCCTGGCATTCCCAGTGGAAATGCTCTCTTAAGGTATGCAAGGTTTCACCAAAAGAAAAGTCCTCAGGAGGGGAAGCAGAGGGAATGGATTCCACTGTGTCCGTATCCTCAAAAGCAGATAAGGGCATGTCTTCATAATCCGATACCTCAGAGTCGTAGGACTCCTGGTCTGTTGAAGCTGCAGGGGACTGGTCTCTTTTCCTCTTAGCAGGGGAAGGCTGACTTCCCCCATATCAGCATATTACGATCTTCTGCCATTCTAAGCATTTGTTGTTGAGGCATGGGAGGAGGTGCATCTGCTTTGGTCTTCGGTTTTCTAGGCGTAGCGCGTACTCTTGGCCTAAGAAACTCCGTAGTTTTAGATAAAAAAGTCGTTGGTTTGAGTCGAACATCATTAGTGCAAAGAGCTGCCTCAGAAGCCAGTGCCTGCACAGTGGATCTGGACCCATCCAAGGTAGAGACATCAGCAGGTTCCATAGTCGATGAAGAGTCTCGCTGCATACCGGACTCCGAATGGGTCTCAGTAGAGGCCTGCGAATTCACAGAAGCGAGCATCAGGGGCTCCGAAAGCACTTCACTGAGTACCGGCGAACTGGCAACTAGCTTCACGGAAGCATCATCAGCAGCTTTGGCCCTATGCGGTCTGTCTCTGTCTTTATCCTTAAGTTTTTTCGGAGTATCAGTAGTAGGATGGCTTACCAAAGTCATTTCTGAATATGGAGATCAAAAGTGGAAGAATTTAGCGACAGAGAGAGCCCGACAATGAATGGTGCGGGAGTTGAACAAGGCACAAAACCGACAGCGAGGTACGTCGTGGTCTGGGCCTAAACAGGTGATGCAGTAAGAATGAAAATCTCTGTGTGGTATTTGCTCTCCACAGGCAAGACAATTGTTAACTTTTTCTGACATCGGTTAGAGCAAGAAAAAAGGATCCCCAACAAGGTAATTCGTTTTAGAAGACTTCAGGATTATTCAATTCATAAATGAAAATTTAGGTAGCGGCCCACCAGCACTTGCGAACTGCTTTTGCTTCGGGATCCTCGGCAAGAAAGACTGATGTTAATGGCGTCGGCTGCCAGTTTTTATACCTCTGATGACCTGACGTCAGTCCTGGAGCGACAGCAAATGACGCAGAAATATTAAGTCTCTGGTATTCAGGCCGACTGAGGGCTACCTGCAGGCAGATAACCCAAGTGTAATGACTGCAACAGTGAGACACGAAGAACATCAGCTCGGATTTCTAGGAACAAAGTCCAAGCTATAAACCAATTTGGTCTTCCTGTTCTAACTTGCAGTTTTTGAGTGACTGACTGGCTCCAAAAGATGTTGGATGAGTTGGATAGGAAACCAAGAAAAATACTTCATGTTTATCAAATGATTTATAAAAATCACTGTATACCAAGATTATATCTTCTCCATTTGAAGGAGGTATGGGTCTCCTCGAAAATGATTAAATGTACAGGTCTGCATTTGGACTGCATACATATTTGCTGACCTCACAAGATCCAAACAGAGAATGCTTTAAAACATGAGGAAGTGTCAAGTGGAAATGGAACTCAAACCAGAAGTAAATAAAAATCAGGCAACTAAATGTGCCAAAAACAAAAGAAGGCATATAAGGTGAAGGATCAGATGGGAAAGTAAGAAACGTGGAAAATGCATAAATATAGTTGCAAGTACAGAAACACTGTACATACCCTACAGTCATGACTGCAACAGTGAAACACGATGAACATAGTACAGTTGTGTACACTTACCATAAATGTAGATGTTCGAGTGTCTTCACTGTTGCAGTCTGGGTTTCCCTCCCTCCTGTCCCCTCTTATTTTTTTCTTTTGTGTGGTTCCTTTTTTCACCATTCTTCTGAGGTGTATTTGCAAAGGGTATGGGACCTTACTCATTTTGGGACTCCTGACATCTGGGGCAAGAAAAACTGGAGAACATAGCGTCGGCTGTCAGCTTTGTACTCCTGGCGCTCTGACGTCAGGGAGCATGGCTGAACAGCCGACGCCGGATCCAGACTTTGGGATTCTGGCCAACAGAGGACTGCCTGCCGGCAGGGGAGAACCCTACAGTCATGACTGCAACAGTGAAACACGATGAACATCTCCTGGAACAACTTCATGATAATCAGGATTTAACACAGGAATGGTTAGAGAGAGGTAAATTTAAAACAAAAGACAACAGGTTAATATCGGCGGCCCAGGATATTGGACTACATACACGTCGGTTTACAAAATCCATTGAACACGCCTGAGAAACAGACAAATGCAGGTTTTATTAAAAAGAATTGGAAGCAGTTGCACATCTTGTTGCTGGGTGTGTTACACTAATGGCAAAAGGCCTGCATACTGAAAGGTACAATAATGCATCAAGACTGTTGGATTGGGGATTATGCAAACATTATAATACTGAAGTAGCAGAAAAGTATTGGAAAACAAAAGCCACAAAGTTATAGAAAATGATGAAGTTTAAATCATATGTGATCACCCATTACCAGCAGTTCAAAAAATAGATGCGAGAAAACCAGATATAGTAATCCAGAAAAAGAAGACAAAATTAGAACTGATCACTGAAATTGCTACACTTAGTGATTACATTTGTCTTACGTACAGAGATAGTCATAAAAGTCATAAAATACCCAGATTTACAGACAGAAACAAGGACAATGTGAAAGAAGGACATCCAGATAGTTCCAATAATAGTAGGAGCAATGGGTCCCATAAAAAAGAATTTACAGTTGTATTTAGATACGTTACCAATACATGTGCATGAATAGCAGGCAGAGTACATTCTGGGCACACTGCTCATGCTGCGAAGAGCACGTTTGGCTAACATCAAAGACTGATACAATACTAATTTCATGAATCTTAATCATACTTTGACTTAGGAATGAAGTCCATTCCTGGCATGGTATTTGAAACCCAAAAGTCACACAGAAATTAAAGAGAGAGAATATTGGTGTCAGTGTGCAAATTTTATGACTGCTCCGAATTTGCAGTTGTCTGCAAGTTTGGTCAGGAAGAGATCCTTGCTAATGGCCTTGACTTCAGAGAAGTAAATGCCAAAAAAGGTGTCCCAGAATCGATGCCTGAGGGACTCTGCTTGTGAATGGCCTCTTTGCAGAAATTCTAACTTCCTGGGTCCTGTCTGTAAGCCATATGACTATTCACTGGTGGCATAAGGGTTTACACCTAACCTTTTAAGTTTATTAATAATGACCAAGTGTGGTATTGTGTCAAATGCCTTGGCCAGGTTGAGGCAGGCAGTGTTCAGTTTTGCCCTCATCCATTGCTTTGGTGACCTTGTCAAAGAAGTCCAGCAGGCATGACCTGCCCTTGACAAAACCAAACTGGAATGGGTCGGGTACAGAGTCTTGGACGTTTTCTACGTTATTATTGATAATTTCATGATTCCATAATAATTCTTTCAATGGCTCTGCATACGAGACTAGTGAGACTTATGGGTCTGTAGTTGAGGGTCTGTAGATGGCCCACCTTTGTACAGAGGAATGGCTGCTTTTGTTCTCCATTTATGAGGGACAAGCTCTATTTGGAGGCAATGGTTAAATAGCAATTCCATTGGGCCTGATAGGCCATGTTTCATGCTATTTAGAAGGCATCCTGGGACACTGTCTGGGGCATCAATGCAGTGTTCTTGGCCTTAGAGAAAGCAGTGATGATCTGTTCCCTAGTGATAGTAGGAGGAGTTTGATGGAATTTCCTTAGGATTTCCTTAGGGGAAGTTGAGGAAGGGGAAGGGATAAAATTAGAGCTTAAATTGTCTGTCAGTATGTTTGCTGTATCTTCAGGCTGAATATAGGTGGCTCCATTAACTATGAACTCTGCACACAAATGGGTAGTGCCTTTGAGGTTGCAGACATAGCTAAAGAATGTCTTGTGGTTGCCCTTGGCCTGGGAGGCCAAATTTACCTCAAATTTTGCTTTGGCAGCATTTATTTGTACTCCGATATGTTTGTCTAGTTTAATGAGAATTCTTTTACCTTTATGGGTGCTACATCTCCTAATTTTTGCCATGATTTTTCTTCCTTCTGTTATACAGCCTACTGATATTGTGATTCCACCAGGGTGACTTGTTTTTATAGTTACTTCTGTACTTCTTCCCGGTGGATACAGCTGTCTCTATGCAGGTATTAACATACTCGTAAAGGGCTTCTGTGAACAGTTCTGTACAGGCAGCACTGTTCTCAAGGTTTATAAAGGCTTGAAATTTTGCCACATTACCACTTAATAGTAATACGTTAGCCCTAGAGTAGTTCCTAAACATTCCATTGTTAGCTGGGGTTCCGGGTTTTATTTTTATTTCAAAGGAGACCATTTTGTGGTCTGACTTAACCAGAGAGGATATTACAACAGGGGGTGTGCAGCCCTCTCCCATATTAGTGAGGATCAGATCCAGTATGTTTTTTGCCTCTGGTCAAATTTATAGGAAACCATATTTTGCCAATAGTTATTTACACAAAGATAGTCTACATCCAGCACACATGAAAAGAGGAGTAATCAAAGGGCAGATAATTAGACTTAGTAGATTAACATCTGATGAGGACAAATCTGATCTGGAGAGTGAGAATTTTTCTTTCGGAGTTCATCCTGATTACTGCCTGGTTTTTGTACTTTTGGAACGTTTCTACAGCTTTTCTTAAATACATGTTATGGGTTTCCTGGGTTATAGAAGGAGACCTACGGCTTGCAAGGAAGTAGTATTTGATTTTGCCTATTGTAATTTGAACATGGAGAAGCTGAAGAGCACCATTCTGTTTGGACTTCCAAGATGGCTGCACATAGAGTAACAGCTTAATTTCAGCTCTCCCAGTATGAAAACAGAAACTCAGAAGAGACAGCCAGTGAACTCACTTTGGGTATACTTCAGTAACTGCTTATTAAGTGTACTGTCTAGATGCCAGCAAAAAAAATGTGACATAGGTTCAAATGGATATGACAAGAAACAACTGTATAAAAGGTCAAACTGCCAAAAATTAGTGTGTGCATGTAATACAAGAGCTGGAACAAAATACTTAACAAAAATCTGTTACAAATAAAAGGTGGGAATAACTTTCTGACATAATGACACATTAAATATAGTCTTTAAATGTTAATGGTCTCACAAATGTATACAAAAAAGAAACAGTAGTGAGCTACATTAAAAATGTACAGTGCAAATAACTATGCTACAGGAGACATATTTGAAAATAACTGAATATGTGAATTTGATAAAGATTTTCAGGAAGGTTATTCAGCGAAATACCTTAGACAGAGGAAAAGAGGAGTGCTTATATTAACTCCAACAGGAGCACCAACAGTGACAGAACAATATAAAAAAGTTAAGAATGGCAGATATGTAGTACCAAGGGGCTACTGGCAAGGGAAGAGGATTATACTGGCATGTATTTCTATTCTACCTAAAACTGCTATAATGGAGTTTAAGAGAATTTTTGGGAGAACTAATCAGCTCTTAGCAGAGAATATTACTTATAGGTGGGGAATGGAATTTGATTTGCATCCGGGAAGATATGTGTGTGTGTGTGTGTGTGGGGGGGGGGGGGGGGGCAGAAGACAATGTAACAGAGGAGGGTAGATTTTTGAACACATTTATGAACATATTTGGCATGGAAGACATGAATTCAGTAGTAAAAGTTCAGAGTGAATTTACATATTCCTCAAAATACAAAAACTAGGCTAGGCAGAACTTACCTTTCACAGGAACACATGCATTAATTTAAAGTTTTGATATGCATCCAATAACTACTTCAGATCACGCTCTAACAGTAACTAAAATAAAAACGCAGGGTAATGAAATAAAAATGAGACAATGAAGCTTTCCCACCTACCTGTTAAAGACAGGAGTTAAATGAATGGGTAGTGGAAATTATTCAGGAGTTATTGGAGCAGACAGAAATTTCTTCTGAAAATGTAACTAGGGAGTGGGATAAAATTAAAGTGGGGTTTAAAATATGGTGGAAATATAAGTGAGATATGGTTAAGAAGCAAAAATAATTATTCTGAGGGACTGACAAATGTTAAAGTATTGCAGATCAGGGGGAATTTCACAGAACAAGAAGAGGAGCAATTGCAGAATACTAAGCAGAAAATAAAGTATTACCTCCATAACATCATGAGTTTAGAAAGATTGCTGTTAAGCAATTGTTTTTTTTTTTTTTTTTGATAATAAGGCCAGAGCACACAACTTCTAGCGCAACAACTCAGGCAACAGAAAGTGGAAAGTGTTGTCACCAAGCTTGGGGAGCCTATAACAACAAGGAAGATAAGAGATTCTCTAGAGGTACTAGAAATCTTTTGGAAATTTCATGAAAGTCTTTATAAAGCAGAGAAAAATGGAGATCAAGAAATGGTACAAAAGGAAATGTTTACGGAAGAATTAAATATGCCACAATTAGAGGTAGATGAGGCTCAACTACTAATAGGATAGGAGAAGATCAGATAAAAATGGTGATGCATAAAGTACAGTTTTGTACCTACTATAAATGTAGATGTCCGAGAGGTATGCATCTGCAGTCCTAACAAATGGGTTGTCCTGCCTCAGGCAGCCCCTCGGTCGGCCGGATTCCAAAGTCTGGGTCTGGCCTCGGCTGATGTCGCACTTCACCCGACGTCATAGCTGCTGTCAATTGGGTATAAAGGCATCAGCCGACGCCATTTTCCTCAGTGTTTCTTGCCCCAGATGCCAGGTGCCCTCTAGGAAGGCTAAATTTGGATAAATGCAAATGATTCCTAACAGTAGAGAGCAACCATAAATAAACATGTATGTACATATATACAAACAAATACACCATAATAGATTCTCCCAGCTAGCTACAAGATGGGCAAATACCCTAGGAGTACCACAGAGGGGAAGGAGGGTGGGTAATCTTGACTGCAGATGAATACCTCTCGGACATCTACATTTATGGTAGGTACAAAACTGTACTATGTCCTTCAAGGATGCATCTGCAGTCCTAACAAATGGGTAGAATACAATAGCCAAACTGGGGGAGGAGGCACTAAGAAGATTATGGTGTAGTTAAGATCCCTTGCAAAACAGCAGTGGCAAAACCTGCTTGGGATCTGGAGTATAAAGGCAGATTATAATGCTTGGCAAATGTATGCACGGAGCTCCAAGTAGCAGCCTCTAAAATGTCTTTGGTAGCCACCCCTCGTAAGAAAGCTGTAGTAGTGGCTGTAGCCCTTGTGGAGTGAGGTCTGATGTTTTCTGGAGTTGTCTTCCCATGAAAGGAGTAACAAAATCTAATGCAATTTCCTATCCATTTTGAGATAGTCTGTTTTGAAATTGCTTTTCCTTCCATTCCTGCTGCATATGCTACCAGAAGCTGGTCAGTTTTTCTATTGTTCTTGGTTCTGTCCAGGTAGTAGCGCAATTGCCTGTGTACATCCAAGTGCAGTAGTCTTTCCCCCCTGTTCTGTGGGTTGGGGAAGAATGTTGGTAGGTGGATTGCTTGGTTCAATGATACCCTGGAGACCACCTTTGGCATAAAAGTAGGGTTAGTTCTCAAGGACACTCTATCCTGATGGAAGATAAGGAAGGGCTGTACTGCCATTAATGCCTGTAATTCAGAAACCCTTCTTGCTGAAGTGATTGCAAGCAGGAAAGCAGTTTTCCAAGATAAGAACTGTAATTCTGCTGTTGCTGCTGGTTCAAAAGGGGGAAGTGTTAACTTTTCTAGCACAAAGTTCAGGTCCCATGTAGGCAGAGGTGGCTTCCTTGGAGGCTTTACATTTTTAATTCCTCTCAGAAACTGCCTGAGTAGAGGATGAGATAAGACTGGAGGGTCCATGCTGTATTCTGCTGAAATTGCTGATGCATGAATCTTGATGGAGGAGTAAGACAGGCCATTGTGGAAAAGTTCTGCTAAATATTCCAGGATGTTAGCTATGTTTGCCAATGATACACTTTCTCCTTTTGCTGCACTCCAAATGGGGTATCTTTTCCATTTTGCTGAATAAGTCTTCCTTGTGGAGGGTCTGCGAGCCTCCAGGATAATGTCTTTAACCCTCTGAGATAAATCTGGGTTATTTTGTTTTATGTAAGATTCCAAGCAGCTAGCTGCAGAGTTTTCAAGTTTGGATGCAGGATCTTGAAGTTGTTCTGAGTTAGCAGCAGAGGAACTAGAGGTAGAGGCCATGCGTGTGCCCGAGACATACTTCTCAGAAGCGGGTACCAATGCTGCCTCGGCCAGTCTGGAGCTATCAGTATGATCCTTGGGTGATCTTCTTTGATCTTTAGTAGCACTTTGTGCATCAAAGGAAGAGGTGGGAATGCATATGCTGTTAGGTTTTCCCAACTGAAGGATAAGGAGTCCACCTTCCAAGCAAGTGGGTGGTATGTCCTTGTGCAGAATTTTCTCAATTGGTGGTTGTGTGGGGATGCGAACAGGTCTATTTCTGGTAGCCCCCATTTCTCTGTTATGGTTTTGAAGATGTCCGGATGCAGCATCCATTCGTGGGCATCCGTGGTAGTTCTGCTTAAGGTGTCTGCTAATATATTTTCTTTTCCTGGCACAAAAATGGCCTGGAGCTGAATGTTGAGGTTCAGGGCCACATTCCACAGGTCCATTGCCATCCGGCATAGAGGATATGAATGTGTGCCTCCCTGTTTGTTGATATACCACATAACTGTGGTGTTGTCCGTCCTTATCAGCAAATGACCTTGTTGAAGAAACGGTCTGAATGTCTGAATTGCCTGTTTCACTGCCAGCATCTCTTTTTGATTTATGTGTAGGTTCAGCTGGGTCCTGTGCCCATAGGCCTTGTATACACTTGTCTGCCATGTGCGCCCCCCAACCGAGGTCTGAGGCGTCCGTGGTGATAGTCTGGTTTGGGTGAGGGCTGTGGAAAGGCAGTCCTTTGTTCAACTGACAGGCCTGAGCCCACCACAGGAATTCTTGCTTCAGGCATGGAATTACTGGAATTTGGGTTTCTAGGCTGTGCTTGTGCTGAGACCATAAATTCCTTAGGTACCATTGCAACTTCCTCATATGTAGTCTGGCATGTGGGATCAATATTATGCAGGATGCCATGTAACCCAGGGCTTGCAGGATTTTCCTTGCTGTAAGCTGGTTCTGCGTTGTTAATGCCTTGAAATAGAGTGGTAGTTGCTTTTGCTTTTCTGCCGTGAGAAATGCCATTTGATTTGATGTGTCCAGTTCTGCACCCAAGAATGTAATCCTTTGGGATGGTACCAGCCTTGACTTTTTATGTTGACTATGTATCCCAAGGCCTGCAGTAGGTGAATAACCTTTTCCAAATCTTTTGTTAATTTGATCTTGTTGTCCTCTTGTATCAGGCAGTCGTCCAGGTATGGATAAATTTGAATTCCCTGAAGCCTGCAATGAGCAATTACTGATGCCAGGCATTTTGTGAATACTCTGGGCGCAGTAGATAAGCCAAAGGGCAATGCTGAGAATTGATAATGCTCTGATCCTGCAAGAAAT